>NC_088679.1:55318048-55621078 GCF_950023065.1 Planococcus citri
CGTTTGAAGCCTGCTACAGTTGAATTATCGGTGAGTTGAATTTACATGGATAGCTTTTATCACAGAGTAGATATCTTAAAATTTAAGGATGGAATGGAAACCAAACTCCCGAATCTGTTTTCCTGAAATTATCGTTGCGTTGAAAGGAGGAGTATCGATAAGATAAGGCCATTTTTTGGCCTTTTGGGCCCGAACAGTTATCGACTCGACCACTCTTAAAATGTTGTAATAAATATACAAAATACGAATCCGTGGTTAGTTGACCCAAAATGACCACTTTTTGGGCTCCAGGGGTTCCCAAAGTTGCGAATAAAGAAATAATTTTAGAAACCACTGAGAATTATTTTCAAAAACTTCTTTAGCGTAATATATCTGTTTGAACCTGCTAAACGTCACGCGAGATGATTTTTCTATTTTTGACCCTCAGGGACAGAAATTGGGGAGTTTTGATTTTTTGAAAATTTTGGAACCACCATTTTGAACCTACTCCTTTGAGCCTCGCTAAAAATCTTTTTACAGTTAATTAGTATCTGAAAGACGTCCATCTTACCAAATTTTGAGCTCCATAAAATTTTGCGCTGGTACTCAAAAATCCAATTTTCCAATTTTTCGCAATTTCGATATTTTGGGAACCCCTGGAAAACTAGAAACATGCGATTTGCGCCAAACGTATAACGTTTTGAGGTATACATATATTCAATTAGGTATCCAAATAAAAATGTTTAATTAAGCTCCCTGCATATTCGTAATTTTGAACTCTTTTTTTGGAGCCCCCCACTTTAGGCACCCCTAAAAAAGGCGTTTATGCATATTTTTTCAAATAATTAAAATCTAAAATAATCGATTTAAAAACATTGGTAGGTAGTAGGTACCTATAATTTAAATGTACCTAGGTAATCATGATGTGCACGAGTTCCGATTCTGAAAAATTATTCTCAGTTTTAATCCTTCTTTAGCGGAATAACATTAGTAGATAGGTATTTATTAGGTATCGAAAAATTGGACGGACATTCTTTTTCATTTTCGAGAAAAAAATTACAAGGTTGGCACTTATTGCAAAAATACCATCAGAAATCTGAAAAATAAAATTTTTTGCATTTTTGAGATATTTTATACCAATGTGTAGAAAATGTGAAAAAATACCCCCCCCCCCTGACAACGAATCTTTCATTCCGGTTTGTGTCATTCGTTATTGTTTGATAACCTCCTCACATGATCTGATTAAAAAAAAGATCGAAGATTCATTGTGAAAAAAAGCGCTGATTTGGCATGGAATGACCCACCTACTGATGTCAAAATTAGTTTTTTTTTCCTTTTTTTTTTTGTCGGAAATAATTTAGAAAATTTGGCAACATACATATACTGCAGATAGGTAACGAATATTTGAGAAAAAAAAATGCTAATTCTCGTATCATGTGTCACTTTACAATGTGGGGTAGGTACTAGGTAGGTATGTCACTTGACGCAATACAATGATACAGTTTTTAAAATTTCGTTTTTGTCCCCTCTCTCTTTCATTTGACTTGAATTTTGCACAAAAAAAGGTTTCATTTTGTAAGTTTTGTAAAACTCTTTTCACTGGAAGTCAGCGCGAGTTGTTAGGAGAAAAAATGACGGAATTAAAAGCAAAAAAAAAAAAAAAAACTGAGTCAAATTATTACACCAGTTGACCCTAGACACGACGATTACTTTGATTTGGTGACCTAATTTGATTTTTTTGTTTTTTTGCATAAGCTCAAAATGAAATAAGTTTGAGTAAATCAATACCTAATCAATCTTCATCGTATATACTCGTATTTCAGACTTTGAAAAAACGTTACTAATTTCTCCAATTTACGAGACATGGATTATAAGGGAATACTGAATTTCGTCAAGGGTAAGTTGTGTTCTTTTTGTGAACAGGGCATTTAGGGAACCAGCTCTTTATTTATGAATATTGTTACCTACATTGAAAAAAATATAATTGCAGACTACAATAATGGGCAGAACCCGGGTCCATACACAGCAGAAGAACAACGTATACTCAAACACGTAAGATACATCAGCGTACCGTGCGCTTCTAATGAAAACAGACACCTCACGCTGTTTATTTGCCGACACCTCGTAGACTTTCAAGAACCGCCGTTCAATCAGTATCAGTTGGTAGATGCGCTGCCCCTAAAGAATAGAAGAAAACCTCGCTGCTCGTGGGCATTGCTGTATAGATTTGTAGATGAGAACGCTCAGTATTCTGACGGTGGCGAAGCGGCAAAAAGGGCGAATTATGTTCTCCGAAGCATGCATCCTACAAACGTGCATGAAGAAACGAAAATATCGAAAGTAACGATAGATAATCAGGACTTTTGGAGGAGGGTCATTAGACTTAATAAAGGTCTGCCTCTGCTTGATTGCAATTGCGGGCCGATTACTGAAAATTTCGTGACGCAGTCCAATTTGAACATGATTGTGGAAACTGCAGAGGAATACAGGGAAAGCTTGAAAAATTATCTTAATCTTCGACTGAAGTTAATTGTCGATGCAGACCAGAAGACGGTAGGTTCGATTGATGATGAGTAGATGACTCTGTAGTCCAGTCATAGATTTACCTTTATGACGAGAGATAGCTTAACCTGTCAAAAAAAGTGTTGAACCAGTTCCAGGAAAAAGCAAATTGATAAACCCAAATGACAGAAGAAACAAAACAATTACTCAACAATATACGTAATAAACTTGAAATGTGGTAATACAATTATCAGAAAAGAAAAAAAAGTCAAGATATATCTTCTCTCATTAATTATCCAGTAGGTATATTTTTGAAATTGTTGGTATAAATAGAGTTACAATTATTAAACTTTTTCAATTCAGTGTCTAATTGCTTTCTTATTCGTTACACCTCACATATACTGTAAGTTAAAGTGAAATTGTGTTCGGTGTCTGTCAAAAACCTACAATATGAAGTCATTTGTTGCTGCAGTTTTGCTTATCGCGTGTTATTTGACCATCTATGGAGTTCACGCCGTACATGATCTTCCTCTTCCTTCAATTGAATGCTGCAGAGAACCTACACCAGATCCGGAGGCATGATCCCAAATGAAGAATTTTGAATTTATTACAATGAAGTTTCCATTGGTAGGCAATAGGCATACACATTTGCTCAAAAAACCTCTCAATAGTTTCTTCTACGAATATATTCCATTATTAAGCGTTATGAATCTTATGTTCGTAAGTTCTTATCTTTTCAGTTATGTTCTTTTTCTGCTCAAATAATATTGTATTTGCACATATTGTACTTAATAGATTACATTTTACCCACTGACCACTCTAGAAATCATTTGAAACTATTCACATATTTTTTCATTACATAATAGGTACCTACTTATTTATATCGGGTCTTTGCAAATTAAGCATACGTTTCCAAACTGCACTAAGTCCATTTTCAAAGATTCTGAGGTTGCAAGGCCATCTAGCATAAAGTTGTGGCCCAAAATGGCTGATTTTCTGATATGTTGTGCCCAAGGGTCTGGCTACAACATATCAAAAAATCAGCTAATTTGGGCCATTTCTACGTTTCCAAATTGTACCAAGTACCATGAATTTCTTATCAATATTTTTTTGGACTTATATGTATTTTTTTGGACTTAGTGCGTTTTGGAAACGTATGCTTCAAATAATTTCCAAAAATTTCCAATTTTCGATTTTGAATTTTATACGCACCTACAACCACATATTTTTTTCAAAATTTACTCAAAAGTCTTGTTTATGTGTTTACCAGAAATTCCAAAAAATATCACTTTTTTGCTAATAATCTCCAAAAGTTCTGCTGTTTGCTGAAATTGTCAAAGGACTGTGTTTTGCCAAAAATCGTAAAGAATTCTTGACTTTTAACAAAATTCCTAAAGATATTATTATTTTTTTTTTAATTGCCCAAAATCCCTGCTTTTTACTGTTTCAGAAAATCTATGTTCTATGTAGTATAATTTTTAAAAATCAAAAACCAAAGTATTTCAATTCGTAATGTTCTGTTTTTTTGTTTGGGGGGGGGGAGCAATTTTTTGGTTACCACACTTACTTTTTTTGGAGAAATTGAGTACGAGCCCTGAATAACGGTTATGTTGAATTGATGAGGTGCAACAGAATGATATGAGCTGCATGTTTTTCTAAGAAACTGAAATTGAAATGGATTTCAAAATTCTAATGAAATATAGTAAATAGTTGGGTGCTCCATAATGGACGTCAAATACACATCAAATTCGCCAGGTAAAGTAGTAACTTCAAGGGGGGGGAAAGTGTAAAAATTGGATCATTGACAGTAAGAATTTTGAGAGAGCAAAGTGACTTCTGGTAGGTGCATTTTTCGAAATAGGAAAAATCACTTCAAGAGCAATACCATGTCAAATCAGATAAAAAATTGGAAAATGGATTTTTTTTTCAATATTTTGTAGCCCTATGTGTTGTAGAGGTCATGATATTGGTGGGGCACTATAGCGCCTTAACGTTGGTGTGACATAGTGTGACAATAAGAATTTTTCAATACTATATACCCTTATTTTAACCCTTTTTGAACCATTATGACTTGCGATTTTAAATAAAAAGTAAAAACCGGATGCTGTGCAGGGTAGACTAGTGCGTCTGGGACCACATTCTTTCTGCGCATGCGTGGGTAGAGGGGTAGTTTCAGTATCAGTAAAGTCGTTGCAACTGAACTGAAGTATGAAGCAGCGTGCACGATGCAAGCTCTGTAAAGAAGACTTTTTTTGTCATTTGTTGTGATTTTGCATTGCACTTAATCGAGTACTTGTGTTTATTGTGCCTTTCAACGTTTGAAGCCCGCTACAGTTAAATTATTGGTAAGTTAAATTTACATGGATAACTTTTATCATACCTACCTTAATACATATTTAAGGATGGAAACCAAACCCCTGTTCATGAAATTATCGTTGCGTTGAAATTTACAAGTCTTATCATCCCACGTTTTTCAAAAGATATAGCACGTGGAATTCATGCCTACATTCGTTTGTAAATTTTTTCCTCTCTAAAATAACGCATGTACTCGTATGTATGTGGCTGTCTAAAAAAGATAAAGAAACCGAAAATATACTTATTTGGAGCATTGGAGCTAGAAGAAAATTATTAATACGTAGGTATTCAAAACGTCTAATTACCTAGATCCTGAGTATATTTTCTAGTGACGAAGAATAAACGTTTAAAAAATGTATTAAAATTAAGTTGGTATACTCGTACGTAAAAAATTGCTGTTTATGTAGGAGTTGCTTTTGTGAACTTTGATTGCACTTAGCAGAGACAATATGCCCGGAGGGCTAAGGAGGGGGGTCAGCCTAAAATTCGGTGTTTTTGGCTAAATAGTGAATTCATACGCGAGGAATTTGAGTAAATGAGTCGCGAATGGGTTCCTGGGGGGGAGGGGGTTGGGTCGAGCAATTCATTGCAATAATCGGTATCCCGCTATAGAGTTTGATAGGAAGCTTGTGAGGCGATTTTGCACAATGAAATGTTGTCAAAATCCCATTTAGGCACACCGGCGTCGGTGAAAATGAACGTCATATTCGAAATCAGCGACCCAAAATTAGTCCAAAACCGTTGCTGCCTGCGTGCAAAGTCGCAACTTCCGACACCACTTCAGGCACTTCTGAAACTGCAAACTGCAGTGTGCATGAAAAAAATGGGTGTCGGAAGTTTGGGAATTCAATTTCGAGGTTGGCGGTTTTTTTGTTGGGGGGGGGGAGTCCAGTGGCGTACCCAGAGCATACCTGGAGGGGGGGTTTGGTTTTGTGAGAAAGGTCCATCTTATGATGCTAGGAAGAGGGGGGGAATAGCCCGAGCGTAGCGGGGGCAAAGGCTTTTGAAAAATCTCATTTTAATAAATGTGAAAGGACGTTTTTTTTATAAGAAGAGGTTGATTGTTTTGGCACTTTTGGCTTCAAAATTTCAGAATTTGAATGATTTTTTTTTAGAAATTCCAAGTCTGAAATAGAAAAGCAAAAATGCCCAAACAAAATGAGGGCAAAAGCTCACGAAATTTCGTGTATTGAGAAGTAAAAAAAACATTTTTTTTTCGATCCGAGGAGTTTATTTTTGGATTTACATAAAATCGGTTCTGGTTTCGGGATTTTCATTTCAAACAATTTTAAGCCCAAATTGACTACTTAATTGACCCTTTATCAAGGAGTCTAAAAAATGGGAGTTTTTGAATTCATGTGCGCTGAAGCAATTTTAATCGTCAAATTTTAACGGCGACCCTGAGCTAAAAGGAGGGGGGTGGTCGAGACCCCCCCTGGCTACGGAGGACGGCGAATTTATTACCGCAAACCGCAGCTCATGAAACTTCTTCCTTCTCCTGTAAAATGGGTTAGAATTCACTCATATAAGGCCGAGATCCGCCGATTTGGCATGGACTGATCCACCTACTGATGTCAAAATGTTTTTTTTTTCGAAAATTTCATTAACACCCTATACTGATAATTTTAAAAATGTTTTTGAATGAAAATATTTGAAAAAAAATCAGTTTTCATGCTAATAATTTATGTCATGTACATATCACTTTAAGATATAGGGTACCTACTCGTATGTCACTCAACACAGTACAATAATTGTCAAGTGACAAAATTTTTAAAAAATTTTGCCCACTCTCTCTCTCCCATTTGACTTGAATTTTGCCAAAAAAAAGTCTCATTTTGTAGGTGTAGGTTTTCTGAAACTTTTTCCAGTGAAAGTCAACGCGAGTTGTTAGGAAAAAAATGACGGAATTAAAAGCAAAAAAAAAAAAAAACTGAGTCACATTACACCATTTGACCATAATCCCTACGAACTCTTTGGTTTGGTGACCCAATTTGAATTTTTTGTTTTTTGCATAAGTAAGCTCAAAACGAAACAAGTGTGAAAAATTAATAGGTATATACCTAATCGATCTTCATCGTATTATTTCAGACTTTGATGAAAACTTACTAATTTCTCCAATTTACGAGACATGGATTATACGGCAATACGGAATTTCGTCAACGGTAAGTTGTATTCTTTTTGTGGACAGGGCATATTTGGCATTTATAGGGAACCAGCTTTTTATTTATGAATATTTTTACCTACATTGAGAAAATATAATTGCAGATGTCAAGAATGGGAAGAACTCGGGTCCATATACAGCAGAAGAAGACCGTATCCTGCATCACTTAAGAAACTGTAGCATACCGTGCGCTTCTAATGAAAACAGACACCTCACGCTGTTTATTTGCCGACGCCTCGGAAACTTTCAAGAACCGCCGCTGAATCTGTATCAGTTAGTAGATGCACTGCCTATAAAAAATAGAAGAAAACCTCGCTGCTCGTGGGCATTGCTGTATCGATTTGTAGATGAGAGAACTCAACATTCCGACGGTGGCTATATGGTAAAACTGGCGAATCAAGATCTTCAAGGCACGCCCACAAACGCGCAAATCCAAGGCAAATTATCAAAAGTAACGATAGATAATCAGGACTTTTGGAGGATGGTCATTAGAATCTTTGAAGGCCCTTGCCATTGCGGGCCGTCTACTGAAAAATTCGAGACGCAGCCCAATTTGGACATGGTTGTGGAAACCGCAGACGAATACAGGGAAAGCTTAGAAAATTATCTTAATCTTCGACTGAAGTTAATTGTCGATGAAGGCTGGGAGGCGGAAGGTTCGATTGATGATGAGTTGATGATGCCTCTATAGTCCAGTCAAATTAGCAAAATAATGAGGGGGCAATTGGGAGAATCGAGGTGGCAAACTGATTCTTAGTATACTGGTTCATATTTATGCCCTGATAACGAATCCGAGGAGTCCACTACTGTCCTGAGTGAGCTTTCCCCCAAATTGTGGATCTTGCACCCCCTCAAAAAAATCAGGATTTGACCAATAAGTATATCGAAAAATCATTGACTATACCTACCTTTTCGTTTTCACAATGTGCATATCTGTAGGTATGAAATTTCCAATTCAATCGCAACGGACAACGTAAAAATTTGAAATTAAAAAAAAAAATAGATATTTTTGTGTTATTAAGGTATGTACCTACTTATTGTTTCGTGTTTTTCTTTTTCGTTTTTTTTGGGGGGTTTGAAAAGAATTTACATTTTTTAAATCTTTACTACTTATGGCATAGGTATAGGGCAATTATTACAAATTCGCTCATTTGAAGGCCTAATGTTCGCAGATTTGTAAAAAATTCTTAATGAGAACAAAAGTTTGTGGACAAAAAAAAATAATTAAACTCGGTAAAATTTTTTTTTTAATTTTGTAATAAATGATTGTTTAGGTATTTTGAAGGTACTTATTTCTTTGACTAAAAAACAATAATAAAATTTATTTCTTAGAAAAAAAAAAACTGAAAGATCTGCAGTGTTCTTTATTAATTTTTTGAAATCAGTTTACATTTTGTACATTTGCTGTATTGGTGAATAAACGATATGAATTTATAGGTACATATTATTACATTATTAAGAAATTATCATCTTCAAGCACCTTATAGAGTATTACCATCTTGAAGTGGAAGTCGTAGGTCTATTTTGTTACCTAAGTTTATTGTAATGTGATATAAGAATTCGATTTCGTTTTATAATTATTTGTATGTGTATAGGATAGAATAGGTAATACTTTTTCTCGTTCTTTGTGTGTACAATATTTCAGATTATAAAATTAGAATCGAAATATACATATATTTGTTTAGTACGATTTTGCTGATTTCAACGTATGTACTTTTGATGATGTACTTTCAAATTTAAGAATAATTATATTCATACTCAGATTCCTTATTCACATAAGAAGTTGACGATTTACATGTTTCATTGATAAAATATCAAGTATTTTTCGTAGGAATGGTGCCTCTGCTATTCAAGTTTGGTTTGTACTATTTTAATTGAATACTTATAACTTGAAAACAAAAAGATAGGATGTTGACCACTGTGAATATTTCAAAAATCAGCGAGCTTATCTCGGTTCTTTTAAACATTTTTTTCCTTGTATTAATGTTTTTAGACCAAAACCAGAAAATACATTATTAAAAAAAAAAAAAAAAAAAAAAAACAGAGAACAATGAAATTCTGATTTCTGCTAAGAGTGGCTATTGAAGGAAGTTGTGTGCCTTAAAAATTGTGAAAACTAATTAAACTCTGCTAATTCCGGAACATTTTTTTCATTTTTATTCATAAATTAAATGTTTGCGACACATTGCATGGGAATGGAGAAAGTTTTAATGCTTCAAAAATTTTAAAAGTCAATATTTCGAACATTCTTACAGCTTTTGACATTACACTGATTTGTTTGACCCAAGAAGCAAAAAATAAAAAATCGAACATTACAAAATAATTTAATTTTTGATATCACAGAAGTCGATCTGACAATGAGAAGGTTTATACTTACGCTCCTAAAATTTTATCCAAAATTGAAACTTCTGAAAAATTTCAGCTCGCGAGTAATTTGAATTTTTATAGTCTACTACAAAGAATCCAGTTCTAATACAAATAGGTATACCTACACTTCATAATAATAAAGTTGATTCAGCCAGTTTTTGTTTTGTTACATACATTGAGAAATGTTTTTTCAAAGCCTTAAAACTGATATAACAAAACAGAAAGTAAAATGCATTTCGTTAATTTTTTTATTTTCAAATATGTGACATTTATTTCCTCCTCAAGATGTAATTCTTGAAATTACAAATAGTAAGTTGGTGGAAATAATTTGAAATTGAAAATACCAGATTTAAAAAGGAAGGGACGGAAGGAAAACTAAAAGAAATAAAAATTTAGAATTAATTGTTTAGGTACCTATGGATTGGCCGAAGATTAATAATGAAGGTACGTAGTTTGGCAAACAACAAGAAAAAAAGGAAAAAAATATCATATAAAAATTAAAATGAATTGTAGGTATAGGTTAGGTATGTATGTACTTCTGTATACGTGTATAAAAACTACACTGATCAGATAAGAATGTTTTAAACAAGTACTATGCTTATTTGCCTACCAATGGAGACATCATTATAATAAATTTTTCATTTGGGATCATGCCTCCGGATCTGGTGTTGGTTCTCTGCAGCATTCTATCAGTGAAATATTTGCATTGGCTCCATTAATGGCGAAATAACACGCGACAAGCAAAATTGCAGCAACAAATGACTTCATATTGTAGTTTTTTGATAGTTGATACTTGATATCAAAAACAACTTCACTTCAAATTAAGTAAGATACCCAACGAAGGTATACATTAACAATTAAGCACTGGATTGAAAATGTCTTTACATTTACAATTACGAGTATATGGTAACCTTATTTATGCAATTTTTAAAAAAAAATAATGGAATCATTAGTGAGATTGAGATAAGGATTTTCGACTTTTTTGGGGGAAATTGAATATTGCCAGTGTTAGATATAAGTGTTAAAGTGCCCACTACCCACAGCCGAATTTCTTTTTCTTGTTATTCGGTTTTATCTGTAAACGTATAAGTACTTAGCTTTTCCCAAGAACAGCTGGTTAAGTACTTTTTGTGACAGGCAGTCCAGAATATTTCTCTTCGTAAGCCGAATTCGTAGATCATTTATTTTGGTGTAAATTCGTGTTTTGAAAACTTTTCCTTCGCAAATATTTCCCATTAATCGCACCAAAATATTGGAAAATACAGTTGGTGACCCTGAAAAAATATTTTGGAATACAGTACACAGTAGTGCCAATTTGTTGATCTTTGTTGTAATTTTCAAAAAATCAAAAAAATACTTAGTCAAAAAATAATAAATTTTTTTCGACTTTTCGAAGTTGGCAGTAATGAACAAAAAATTGGCATCACTGCGTTCTAAAATATTTCTTCAGAGTTATTAGTAAATTCTAGCTTTCTAACTTCATTGGGTAAAATTTTATGAAAAGTACAACCTTCAAAAATCTACTGAAAGCTCCACGAACAGCTCAAAATGGTTCAAAACTATTTTAAATTCATTTAGAAGGTCCAAAATAAGATTTATACCAAATTTTTCTTTTTTTTGTGTGTTACTTTGGTAAAATTTTTTTTAATGTCTTGCTGTTTCTTTATCAAAAATCCACCAAAAACTGAATGCACTTTGGCAACTGAAATTTAAGCTGATAATGCTTTTTCGTATGAGATTTGAGGTTCTGAATCAAAAAAACACAATTTTTACGAAAATGGCCTTACTTTGAGGATCATTGAATTGACTTAGTCTCCTGACCTGAACAACCAGAGGTCTCAAAATTTTCCCGGGTAGTCTCCTACTCAACGTAAACTTCCTCGCCAATTTTCGTCAAAATTCAGGATGTTTTTTTTCCTCATTCCATCCTGATGTAGGTAAATGCTTCATTAAAATAGGTAATGAAAACACAAATTCTGCTTAGGCGCCTACATCTACAGTATACGTAAACCTAAGCCAGCCACATCGATCAGTGTAATGAATTAATATCACAATATCGAATCAAGTTTATAATTCGACATAGGTAGACTACACGTATCTAAAAAATATACAGTAAATATGTTATCCATTCCTATTTATTCAACAATCATGCATAACGTTCGTTGAACCTGAATGTAGAGATTTTTTATGCTCTTTTTTATTTTATATTCGAATGGGAGTAGGTACAATTTATTTATTCAATATTCATAAAGTTTGAAGGCCGGATCTAATCGTTCTTATACCTATAAGAAATTCACATAGTATAGGATATAGGTAAGGTATTAAAGTTTTCTTCGCAGCTACAATAAAGTCATTGTGACAAAAATAATCACACCATAACATGGGTACTTGAACTAGATCGATAATGGTAATGGTGATCAATTCACGAAACCAGGGTGATAATAATTAAATAAGTACCTACACCTATCTGGGATCTACCTCGTGTATCTCTCACATCTTTATTTCTAATTATTGTTCTACGAAGGTACCTACAAAAGTGTATCCTACGACTCGTGTTGATAAATTTGCATACCTCAAACTCGAAGGAGAACTCTCATACAAAACCCACAAGACGACATATTTCTTCACATCTGTCACGACTGAAGGATCACAGCAGCATTGAACTTGATGAGTTTTTTTTTTTTTTTTTTTTTTTTGTAAACTTTTACGAAACTGCTGCATAATCATACTCGAAACGTTGCACTGCTTCGCTAGTCAATAATCGTACAGTAACTACACGATAACCAAGTGTAAAATCATCCAATTAGCTAAGGCTGAATAATCGTACATATCCGAAATTCACGGTCATTTGATCTCGATTGGTCGAAAGGCTAGGTAAGTAGGCCAATAAAATATTATATTTGGGTAATTATTCGTACACTATTACGCTTAAATAGCTGATAACTGATAAGAAATTGTCTAAACGTATTGTCGCTTGTCGCCTGTGTCGAAGACTTGACAGAGTTGTTCGGTTTTACCTACACCTGCTATATTGTAATTATGAATTTTTCCATTTATATTTTAGTCATTTTTGCCACCCTTGTGTCGGTGTGTTGGTGTGAAAAAAATGCCGATTTGGATACTTTACTAGCTGATAAGAATTTCGTTCGTAAACAAATTAGCTGCGTTTTGGGTAAAGGAAGATGTGATAAATTTGGTACTAATTTGAAAGGTGAGTAAAGATTTTGTATAGATTTTTATTTTTTATTTAAAAAAGGTTTGGTAATTGGATTAACATAGGTAGGTATGAGGTCTTCGTAAAGAATATTTTCATCTTAAACTAATGCGATCGTTTAATTAAAACTCGATTATTAATTAGGTACCCATGATGAGAATGAGAATATAAGAATACCATTCTCCTTGATATTAGGTTATCCTAATGATTTATTTTTAATTATTCATTCACATATCGCACCATCGCGCATCGATCGTCCATCGAGTATCAATTTTTTTTTCTCGCCACGTATCGTGGCTTTTGTTTTAAAAAAAAAATATAATTAGCATACCTGTAGGCGATCCCATTGATGATTGGGAGAATGGATTGTTTAGCACGTAACATAATCAATATTGACTTCGTAATCGTATAGGTAGATATACTTGTAGGTACTTAGATTAATAATAAGCGACCATTTCTCAAAACAATGTATTGGGTAATGGTCATCATCGGTGTAGATGACCTCCAAACCATTAATGAATATGTTGACATGCGTTTCATTTATTAGCCTGGTAAAAGGAAATATTGAAATAGGTCCGTTATTATTGCCATGTACCATGTACCTCTACTTATACCTTACCTACCCAGGTATATAATGATGTAATTCAAATATTATATTAGTCTTTCGTCTTCTTATATGTGTATGACCAGTCGAGAATAATTATGAAATCTTTTGTCGTATCTGCTAGAACTTCAAATGTGTACGAGTTTACGAGTAAAATATAATTTCACGCTGAATTTCTGGTGTATTTTTCACCTCTGTATGAGTATTATATTACACTTATGGATAAAATATTTAATCCGAGTTTATCTTTACGAATATTTTTTGTCCAATGATGAATGAATTTCACAAAATATTATACTATAACTCGAATACATAATTCCTCTTTCAGCCTCACTACCAAAAGTAATCGGCCAAAATTGCGAATCGTGTAGTCCAGAAGAAGCCACAAACGCTAAAAAAATTATCGGTTTCGTGAAACAAAACTATCCCGAAGTTTGGAACAAAGTTGCTCAACGGTATTCCGGAAAATGAAACACAAACCATCCCAAATCAGTAGCTGAGGTTGTTTTTTCGTATAAAAATTTAACGCAGTTATGCATCATGAATTCATGATTGGCCATAACTATTTTTATTTTATTTTATTACTTATTTTATAATTAATTATGTTTGCTTATAATTTTTTTTTTTTTTTTTTTTTTTTTACTACCATAGGCTATAATGTGTTTTGTATTCATCGCAGTCTTATTTAAGCGTACCTAGTCTTGTATTTAACTAGTAAAATTTAGGTAAATTTTTTACGTATTTTTTATTTGTATTTTATCTATTATTTAGCTACGTTCGCATAATTCTCGGTATATTTTGACGATACTTGATAGGAAAATATACTCCATGTTTTATACCTATACCAGCACGTTCGTAGAAATTTTGCAATATTTATTCACTTCCTTGTCACGTAGGTACGAGGTGCCTACGTTTGGTATTGTTTGAATTGACATACGAGAAATTTTCGATGAAAATGTATGGAATATTTAGGCAGATAATCAAAATGTTTGTCAACTGTTGATAAAATAATAAACAGGAATGGATAAATAAGTACAATGAAGGTACGTAATGTATTGCAAACGCGTGTTTTATTGGTCTACATTTTTATATGTATATTGTCATGAATTAAATCCATAAATCGAAATATGAATCGCAAAAAAAAAGTCGAAGGATTCCAAGCAAATTCATATTGAGTTTAAAAAAAATTGAGGTAGTAATAAAACACCATCACAGTGTTAATTCTCAGTGGTTGGTTTTAATTTTTAACAAGTTTCGAAAATTTCAACTCGACTTAATAAAGTCAAAATGTGATTAACTAAATCGAAATACAGAGGTGCCCAAAAGTCAGTTTACGCCATCAAAAGTCACATGCATATAATTCAAGAACTAAGCCGCATAAAGAAAAACTAATAACATTAATCTCATAGGAAATTTTATCCTCTACAATTTTCTTAAGGGTCACTTTTCTCTAGGATGCACAGTTTTCCGGAAAAATCAACTTTTATGGTCAAAAAACGTGAATTTTTAAAAAAAATGAAAAAAATTTAAAATTAATTCAGCAATTAATTTCAGCTATTTTTAACATGATTGATGATTCCCACAATTTAATGAAATATAAATGATCTTTTCAAAAAAAAAAAAAAACACGTCAAAATTTTTTTTTACAAAAACGCCAGACCCTTGTTGAGGAGAGGGTGCTACCAAAATAAAATTTTGTAAAAATGAAAAAAAATCGAGTGATACATCACGATGTAGGTTTTTTGGGTCAAGAAACACGAATCTAAGGTCCTTTTCCCCCTCGAACCCTTTGGGGAAGTGCTACCAAAATCAAATTTTGTAAAAATGAAAAAAATCTAATGATATGTCAAAGTGTAGGTTTTTTGGGTCAAGAAAAACGAATCTGAGGTCTTTTTTTCCCTCAGACCCCTCGGGGGCCATTGAAGAGGTGCTACCAAAATCAAATTTTGTAAAAATGAAACAAAGTCGAGTGATATGTTGAAATACTTATAGGTTTTTTGGGTCGAGAAAAACGAATCTGAGGTCCTTTTTTCCCTCAGACCCCTCGGGGGCCATTGAGGAGGTGCTACCAAAATCAAATTTTGTAAAAATGAAACAAAATCGAGTGATACGTTATAATACTTATAGGTTTTTTGGGTCGAGAAACACGAATCTGAGGTACTTTTTTTCCTCAATACTCTTAAGGGCTCTTGAGGGCCCTTGGGGAGGTGGTACCGAAATCAAATTTTATAAAAATTTTAAAAAATCGAGTGATACATCAAAATGTAGGTTTTTTGGGTCGAGAAACACGAATTTGAAGTCCTTTTTTCACTCAGCCTCTATGGGGAGGTGCTACTGAAATAAAATTTTGAAAAAAATCACAAAAATTCGAGTAGTGTATCAAAATCCAGGTTTTCTTTTGGATGGGAGGTTTTGTTTGTCAGTTTTTCAATCATTCGGCCCGATATCGTTGGTTATTTTATATCATAACTACATAGAAAATCTCGCCAACTCGCAAAGTAACTAACCACACCCAAATTGTACACACTCCCGTTTAAGACGAGATATCTCAAGAATGGTAACACCTCCCCAACAGCCCCCGAGGGGTCTGAGGGAAAAAAGGACCTCAGATTCGTGTTTCTCGACCCAAAAAACCTACATTTTGACATATCACTCGGTTTTTTTTTCATTTTTACAAAATTTGATTTTGGTAGCAACTCCCCTCCCCCTCAGGATCTGGCGTTTTTGTAACAAAAAATTTTTGACGTGTTTTTTTTTTGAAAAGACCATTTATATTTCATCAAATTATGTGAATCATGTTAAAAATAGCTGAAATTAACTGCTGAATTAATTTTAAACTTTTTTCCCCATTTTTTTTCATTTTTTTTTAAATTCACTTTTTTTGACATAAAAGTTGATTTTCCCGGCAAACGGTGCATCCTAGCAAAAAATGATCTTGAAGAAAATTGTAGAGGATAAAATTTCCTATCAGATTAATGCCATTAGTTTTTCTTCAGGAAGCTTAGTTCTTGAATTATATGTGATTTTTGATGGCACAAACTGACTTTTGGGCACCCCTGTAGAATAAAGGTCGTGTTTGAATCTGCATTAGATTTTTGATCCGGTACACTCGAAACTCGAATGAGAATAAGTTTGAGCTGCTTTGGAGCCTTCGGCGAATTTTTGAATTCACATTATTGCAAAAGTTCTCCTGAAAAGTGAAAATTGCCCAAATAAAGGTTTAACCTGCTCTAATTCGAATCAATTGTGTTCGTGACCCCTTTCCTTTAATTTCATTAGTTGGGAACCATTTCCCAAAATTTGTTCCCATGATACTGGTTCAAATTTACTGCCACAGCTAGTTACGTAATTTTTGGGGAAAAAACAACTGAAAATCGTGTTTTGTTTTGATTTAAAGTCTAAACGACCGAAATAAATTCTAGAAAAATTATGATGTAAGTAGAAGTGATGCTCACCGCCCAAAAAAATGAGAAAACTAATAATTTAATTGATAACTTTTTTTATTACTTAATCAATTACCTTTATCTAGATATGCATACTCAAGTTATCAAGCGTAATGAATGAAATGCTTTCAAAAAATGTGTGAAGGAAATACGAGTTCGTCCTATCAAACATTTCAATCAATTTAGGACGTCAATAACCCAACATGCTATCTTTGATGGTTATCAATTGTGATAAATTTTCCATCTCTAGAAAGCTTTTCTCATTGAGTCTGTACATATACCTATTCAGGAACAATACTTTGTTTGCAAAGACGATTTTTATTCTATTAGGTACCTAGTTTCTAGTTTTATCAAGTTTGGTGTTTTTACAATAGAAGAATGAAAACAGTAAGTAAAGTACGGATTCGAATTTTTCTTCATTTTATTTTTAGTTATTTATTTATTTTTTGTTACCTCGCAACGATTAATTTTATAGATTTTACTTTTGATGCTCGGCTTGTATTGGGTGTCAGCAGCCGAAACGCGAGCTTTTCGACCAGTTGAAGTTCAGCAGGCTCAACCACTTAATCTGTATGATTCCGATGTCAGTCCGAATTCAGCTCCATCGGGCGAATTGCATTTTGAACAAAATCCTGCTTTTGAAATACGTGGTTGATCGGGTCAGAGTTGAGCCAAAGGCGTGAAATGTTTTGGTTTATCAGGCGATTTTGGAATTCAGCCACTGGGCAGAACATTCCACTCAATTCAACTTACCTATTAAAGAAGGCAATCCCCTAGACCCTAGTGTTTATTTTTAAGTATATTCAAGATCCCTACAATTTTTTTAAAATTTTCACACCGTATAGAAACTAATTTTTGCATTGAAATATTATAAGCATTAAAATTCTGTAATAATTAACGGTTCCAAATTACATTTGAGACAGGCAGAAAAATATAAGGCATGGTATTTTTATTTGAACATAAGTAATTCTCCCCTTGATTTTACCTCCCATATGTACCTTAGTATTACGCAACTGAAGAAGTATCTCAAGTGATGAACAATTCTTCATAAATAGGATACAGAAAAATCAAAAGGATCTCCAAAAATACTTACACCATCAGGTCAAATTTTAGATGCTAAGTAAACTCTTTATTTTTCAATTTTTTGGTCATTTAAAAAAATAAGGATTATTTTCCATGAAAAACTCAGAATTTGATCAATTTGAGGTGGACACTAAGAAATCTAAATTTTGATTCGTCTTATTTTCAACCTCTAAAATCGATTAATGAGGGTTTCAAGCTGTTTTGGAAACACCAGCGAATTTTAAAATTTTGAACAATTTAATTCCAAAACGTGTTTATACCTAATTGTTTGGATCTGATCTAATTGAAAATTTTTTTAATCCAATTATCAAAATTTTGGTAAAGGAATGTTGAATATGAAACAGATTTTGAAGACGATTTAATTGATGACTTTTTTTTTTATTATCTACCAATAAATCAATTACCTATAGGTACCTAGATATAGATAAGTACTCAAGTTATCAATCATAATGAATAAAATGCTTTCAAAAAATGTGCGAAGAAAATACGAGTTCATTCTCTCAAACACTTAGCTATAGTTAGAGCATATCAAACAGTAAAATCAAACATTTCAGTCAATATAGCCAACAATCTTCCAATATTATGTTATCTTTGATGGTTATCATATTGTGATAAATTTTCCATTTCTACTTCTACTAGAAATATTTTCTCATTGAGAATTCAGAAAAAATACTTTGCTTGCAAAGACGATTTTTATTCTATATAAGAAAGATAGGTACCTACTACCTAGTTTCTAGTTTCGTCAACATTGGTGATTTTACAACAGAAGAATGAAAGCAGTAAGTAAAATAGGTACCTATAGTTTAAATTTTTTATTTTTTATTACCTCGAAAAATGATTAATTTTATAGATTTTACTATTGATGCTCGCCTTGTATTGGGTATTAGCTGCGGAATCACGATTTTTTCAAGCAGCTAAAATTCAACAGGCTGAACCATTAGATCAGGGTGGCTCGGACCGACACAGTCCGGATGGTGCAGAAGAAGAACGAACATGGATATTTGAACACTTAACTAGCGTGCCTATGAAATAAATGGTCGACCGGGTCAGAGTTAAGCCAAAGGCTTGAAATATTTACCATGCCATTTTGGTATTTAAGGCACAACAGCGCCCTTCTCACTGCGCTGCACTCTACTCAATTCAACTTACCTAGGTATAAGTGAATCGGTGAGAACAGAAAGGGGCTAAGTCCATTTTCGCACTTTTCAGGAATAACAAAAAACTGATTTATTTGAAAATCAAAAAATTTTGGTAAGCATGCTCAAGGTCATTGAAAGAGAACCCCAAGACACAATTTTTAGCACTGTTTAGGAAAAAAAATATTCACGTGCGCCGGCGCTGTTGCTGCCTAAACAAATGGGACTTAGACCCTTTCTGCACCCAATCGCCAAAATTTCTCTTGAAATTTGCTCGGGCACGAATGGGGCTTGATTCTACATCTAGGTACATCACTTAGACTGCTATCTCGTTTAAATTGACCAAAAACCCCTTGAGGTATAAGAGTTTTTGCCGAAGTTGTTAATTTTTCTGTCTTTTTTCAGTACATAGATGAACTTAAATTTCAAAAAATAGTCTTCTCAAAAATGTTAGTTATTTTTCAAGGAATTCAAAAAATTTTACAAAAAAGTCATAAAGGCGGATCCGACCATTTTCTGCACCCAAATACCACTTTCCCGGCAGTTTTGCAAAAATCTGACATCACCAGTCGATCCGCCGTACTTTGAAACCCCCCTATCCGTGAAAAAAAAATTTCCGAAAATGTAACTTGGTCCCTTTCTGTTTTCACCGATTCAAGTATTAACGAAAGGCAGCCCCCTTAGCGTTTATTGTCATATTTAAGGTACAATTTTTCTAAAATTTTTACCCTAAGAAACTAATTTTTGTACTGAAAGAATATTATAAGAAATTTGAACATAATCCTCAATATCCCTTTGATTTTATCTCATATTTGTATTACACAATTATAAAAGTACCTACTACCTACCTAACTCAATTGATAAAAAATTCTTCACACAGGATACGGAAAAATCAAAAAGACCTCCAAAAATACTTACACCATCAGGTCAAATTTTAGATATGTACCGGTAATAAACTTTTCATTTTTCAATTTTTGGTCAGTTAAAAAAAATGGATTATTTTCCACGACAAATTCAGAGTTTGATCAAATTGAGGTGAACATCAAGAAATCTAAAGTTTGATTCATCTTATGTTCAACCTCAAAAATCAATTAATGGTGGTTTCTAGCTGTATTAGAAACACCAGCGGATTTTCGGATTTTCCATGAATTTCAAAATTTTTAAAATCTTTAACAATTTAATTCCAAAGTGTTTACACCTAATTGTTTGGTTCTAATTAAAAAATTTAAATCAAATTTTCAAAATTTTGGTAAAGGAAGCTATAGGTAAGTATGAAACAAATTTTGTAATTTTGAAAGTAATTTTTAACATTTTTTTAAATTTTGAAGATTTGATTTTGATACTTACCTAAGTAAAGGATGCTACAATAAAATCAATTTTAAAACTGATTTTGAAATTTTTGAAACCCCCTAAAACTCAACGTAATCATAATTGTAAAATACCTTCAATACTTACCCAATTCTTTCCACCAACATCGGTATGACTCATATATAAGATACATATGTATAGAGTGCGGATTTTTATGCACGAAAAATCTCAAATTATGCACATAATTTATGCTTTCTAAAAGCCTGAAATATGTCATTTTTATGCATTTAAATGCTGAAAAATGCAAAATATGCACAATTGAGATGGGTGTTGTTGGAAAGCATTTTTCAATCTGAGTACAATAGTAGGACTCATTTTTTGTTATTTTCCAATTAAATTCTATAAAACACACAAAAAAAGGAAAAAAATACAAACAGCATGAATTGAAAATCGTCATAAATTGAAAAATCACAAAATCAGTTGTAAAAAATTTTTACTTTTATTTTTTGTTGTTTTGGCAGCCATTTTGATTAAAAAAAAAACTTGAAAAATGAAAATTTTGGTCAAAATTTTTGAAATATGCTGAAAATGGCCAAAATATGTCGTTTTATGCACATTTAATGCTAGAATTATGACGTTTTATGCATTTAAAGCCAAAATATGCAAAATATGCACAATCAAATTGGGCTCATTTTACTCAAAATGTTCCGAATCACAAAGATCAATTCGATATGCGCAATTATCTCGTACATATCAAAATATGCAAAAAATAAAAATCCGCACTCTACATATGTACAACAATTGTTAATTCTTTTCATTCTACTAACAATACCAACTGCTGAGAAAATGATAGAAAAGTCACCTTGAATTAAGAAAAGGAATGAGTAATTTGTCATTTCACTCATTCAGCATGACTCATACCTGGATCAAAAATTAAATAGGAATTGGGTATACCTACTTACAAAGGCAAAGAAACACATGAAATACAAATAAAAAACTTGATATTAATTGGTTGTATAAATGAACCGATCATGGCGAGCAAAAAAATCGTTGTAAGTGTAAGTAGGTAATTTGAAAGTTGAAAAATTGTAAAAATAAGCAAAAGAGTAATTAGAGTAATTATTTAAGAGCTGAAATTATGTATTATTAAAAGTCATAATCATAATCGAGTTCTAATAACCAATTTTTCAATATAATTTGCAAAATTTAAATATATTATGTATTTAATTTATTTTATTGAAAAATCTAAGTTGTGATTTTTTCGCTCGCCATGATCAGATGAACTCTGTTGCTACATAGATTACTTTATTTTTACTTTTCAAATTGTCGTGAAAAGTTTAATGCAAAAATTCGCTGGAAGCTCCAGAACGGCTTGAAACTATCACCAATCGATTTTGGAGGTCAAAAATAAGATAAAGTAATGTTACCTATAATATATTCATTTCTGTTTTCTAAATTTGATAGTCATGTCTTTCGATTTCGCTCAATTTTTTTTTAAAATATCTACCCACCCAGTAGATAAGAAACCCGCAATCAGTTTGGTCCCAACCCCCTAAGGGGGCGGGTGGGGGGGAGCTTCCATTATTTTCACATTGTCTCGAGGTACTCAACTTCAGCAGCGCATTCCTCCTCCAAAACTATGATACTTTGATCAAAACTGATTTCACAGTTCGAAAGGGTATTGAATTTTGAACTTTTTAAGCATTTTGAAATTTTCAAAATTTGAAAGTTAAACTTTAAAATTGAAAGTTCAAATTTCAAAATGGCGCTGTAAGTGGGAGCTACCATTTAAAATTCTGAAAAAATTTCCATAGATGTACCTTTTGATGCTTTTTCGAAATATTCAAGTTTCGAGATGGGATCTCTTAATGGAAGGGGAGCACCCCTCCCCCCCCAATTGGGGCAAAACTTTCGAAAAACAATCTGGGGCATGTGATATATCGAATTGTATGTTTTTGGTAACGCTGAATACGAATATGACGTTAGATTTTTGATTCGACCCCATCCACGGCCCCCAGCACCTCCCCAAATGGGGTTAAAGTTCAAAATAGGTTTTTTTCGTGCGACACATCAAATAGTATGTTTTTGGTAACGCTGAACACGAATATGACGTTAGATTTTTGATTGGACCCCATCCACGGCCCCAGCACCTCCCCAAAGGGGGTAACCCAAAAAAATGGTTTCAATCGTGTGACACATGAAATAGTATGTTTTCGATATCACTGAACACAAATATAGCCGTAGTTTTTCAAATTGACCTCACCCATGGCTCCTAGAAGCTCCCCCAATTGGTAAAAGTCCAAAAAATTGGTTGGAGGCCGTATATGGGGTCCAACCAAAAATCTGACGTCATATTCGTGTTCAGCGTCACTAAAAACATACTATTTGATGCGTCACACGAAAAAACCCCTATTTTGAACTCTTACCCCATTTGGGGAGGTGCAGGGGGCCGTGGATGGGGTCGAAATATAACGTCATATTCGATGTTCAGCGTTATCAAAAACGTACAATTCGATATATCACATGCCCCAGATTTTTTTTCGAAAGTTTTGCCCCAAATTGGGGGTGCGGGTGATCCCCCTCCATTGAGAGATCCCATCTCGAAACTTGAATATTTTAAAAAAGCATCAAAAGGTACATCTATGGAAATTTTTTCAGAATTTTAAATGGTAGCTCCCACTTACAGCGCTATTTTGAAATTTAAACTTTCAATTTTAAAGTTTAACTTTCAAATTTTGAAAATTTCAAAATGCTTAAAAAGTTCAAAATTCAATACCCTTTCGAACTGTGAAATCAGTTTTGATCAAAGTATCATAGTTTTGGAGGAGGAATGCGCTGCTGAAGTTGAGTACCTCGAGACAATGTGAAAATAATGGAAGCTCCCCCCCCCCACCCGCCCCTTAGGGGGTTGGGACCAAACTGATTGCGGGTTTCTTATCTACTGGGTGGGTAGATATTGTAAAAAAAAATTGAGTGAAATCGAAAGACATGACTCAAAAACGTTGGTCGAATTGACATGGAATGACCCAAAAATGAGTAATTTCGACTTTTTTGAGGTATAGTTTGCTTATTTGCGTTTGCATAATTGATCTTACCAGTTTTTTGTTACCTATTAGGACTTACCTATACAGTTACCTGAAGTGGGTAAAACTGGTGACTGATTTAATTTTATCAAAATCTGAAGCAGCTATTAAATTACACTACGTATGTAGAAGTCTGAAATCACCTAAAAATAAATTGAATCAATTTTTCATAGAAAACTGCCACTTTATTTTTTTATGCCATCTTTAAAATGTAAAAAAAAGTCTTGAAATATTCATTGTTATAATCAAATCAGAAGAAGTTGAGTTTTTCAACGTTTCAAATGGGCATATACAATTTGGGCACAAGATAAGCAAGCACACCAGGTGGTCAGTAATGACACATACAAACTGGGCACATAAGTAAAAAAGAACGAAAGGAACACATACAAATTGGGCACAATAGAAAAAATGAACGAAATCGAAAAGAAGCCATACTATTTCGACACACTAGAAAATAATCAAATAGGTAAAATAGATAGGACATGTATCCACACATATGTTCTCAATAGATTTCATCCAAGATGTACAATTGTACATATGTAGGTACTCATCAACAAAGTAGGTACCTAGTACCTACTCTGCTAATTCATGTACTTACAATACTTACAAGGAAGGTGCCCCTGGTGACATTCACCGATTTAAACGATTTTTGCACCATTGAATAGAGGACATCGGACATAGCCTAACCCCAAATTTTCAGCTGCTGAAGTAGATATTTCAGTAATCCCAGGGGATTTTTCGATTTTCACATGGCAATTTTGAAAAATTGCCCAGAAATCGTCGGCCCAGGTCGCATACCAAATCCTCTCGTATTATTTGGGCATTTTAATACATATCATGAGACTAGCCCGTGGTGAAATTTTCAGCTGCTGAAGTTGATATTTTTTGACCAATTTTTATTTCAAAATATGCAATGTGAAAATCGAAAAATCGCCCTGCACGGCCAAAATATCAACTTCAGCAGCAACAAATTTCACTGTGGATTAGTGTCATCATATGTATTAAAATTCCCAAATAATATGGAAGTTTTCGATATGCGACCTGCGTCGGCTATTTTTGATCAATTTTTCAAAATTGCTACTCGGATTTATACTTACGAGATGTGAAAAATCGAAAAATCGCTCTCAAAAATCGTAATATCAACTTCAGCACCTGAAAATTAATGGTGGTTAGGCTAAATTTGATGTTCTCTATCTAATGGTGCAAGAATCTTTGAAATCGGTGAATGTCACCTGGGGCACCTCCCTTGTTAGGTACATAAAATTAAACTTACATCCATCCCTATTATCCGTATTAGAGTACTGTACCTAAACTAGGTACCTACTTGCGTATTTATGCGCAGGTTAGGTGTGACAAATTTTTTACATTCAAGTTTTTAAATAAAAGTTTTAAATGCGAGGTTCATTCTTTCCATGTGTGCCCAGTTTGTATGTGCTCTTTTCGTTCTTTTTTTTCTAGTGTGCCCAGTTTGTATGTGCCCAATTTGTATGTGTCATTAGAGGGCGATTTCTAGCAGTGTGCCCAGTTTGTATGCCAGGAGTGAGAATGTGCCCAAATTGTATATGCCCTTTCAAATATGTAATACTTATCTACTTGTAATTTAAAATTTTCATTAATTTTTAAAATGTATATTGGGTAGGTACCTACTTTTCTCTCACTTTTTTTTGAAAAAATTTACCTACCTATGTAATATTTCTACGTTGGCTAAGCGTGTTTTTTTGTAAATTTCCACGAGTTGTTACATTGATTGACAAAGTTTGTGTACAAATTACCATTGTTCATTATGCGAATAATCTGATGTGCAAAAAAGAATAAAATGTTTAATTACATAACTCGCATCTTACACATGCTCGATGTCAGCATAATATTTTCATTGGCCGTTTTAAGATAAAGCACATTTACTCACCAAGATTAAAAGAACTTTAAACCTGTTTTATCACACGATGTTGTTACTCCAGCAGCTAACAGCTTATATTCGCTTTACTCGTCTTGAGCAGTGAGCTCACTTGAGAATGATACAATATATTGACACATTTTAGCAACAAGAGAAAATGTTTCGCTAATGGGCATTTAAAGCAAATTACGAAAACGTATCATATGTATGAGAATAATAATTTAATAAATATTATATAGGTACTTGACAAGATATAAAAAAAGAAACTTTTTACAAAATTAGCACAGGCGCTGAACCGTATATTAACATAATATACCTATCGTACGTAAAAATATAGCGAAACTTATAAGATAACGAGAACATGTCGAAATTTTTAAGCTTTAGCAGGTTTTTCATTTAAGATTTCGGCTCTGTATTTTTGTTCGAATTTGCCATCTGGGTCGTATTTCTTGGATAACTTCTTGTATTCGGCTGGTTTCTTTTCGATCAAGTGGACGAGAACTTTGCGTGAGACGGATTTTTGTTTTTCGTTACATTTGTCGCAACCGGAGGATAGGGCGTCTGGGAGAACCTCTGTAAAAATACAGCATTGTTTGAGCATTTTCAAGTTTTGTAATAAATCGACCAAAAAGTACCTAATTATTGTTACACTTGAAGTATATACCTATTTCTTATAACAAATCTATACGGATATTTGAGAGAAAAAAAATTAAGAATGCCACTTCAGTTTTGAATTAGAAGATTGATTGATAACAAAGTTGATAATCGAATAAACCTGCCTAATTTAATAAGCAGAAGATAGCATTGGCTCTCAGATTATCTCATTTCAAATCCCCTTGAGCAGTTGAGCTGTGAAAAAACTGAATCGATGAAAGACCATCTCCTGATCTCCATATTCGAGTTCAATTACCTCATTTTGTAATTTCTGGTTTTCGTAACCCTCCAGCGTAGAATTTTTTTCTATACTCATATCTTTTCACATTAGTCATCATGTCGATAACTTGGAAAGTGCAACAACAACATTACATAACATCCAGACAAAAATATGCATTTTAAAATTTGTACTTGTAAGTATCCAGTTTACGACGATGCGACGAACCCAAACTCGATGTCGAAATCGAAAATCAAAAGAAGAATAAACAAGTTGTCAACTTCTTGTATTTGTATTCGAGCATCTTCGCACTGAACACCGATGAAGGTCAGACACTTTCTATTTTATCGCTCCATTTCCATAACGTCGCTAATGGACTTTGCTACTCTATATACGTATATAGCTCGTCTCTCGAACAATCTGAATTTCTTACGTAACTGAATTAAAAGTAAAATGAACCAACCTAACAAATGGAAATCAATCGCGGAAACAGATCATCAATTTGATACCTAGCTAGGTACCTACACCTTGGTATAACTTCAAACTTTATCAGTGAAAGTACTTAGCGTGTGTACCGTGTAACAACGGTATCTGTATTTTTATCGATCATTTATCTACATTAGAATATAGTCAGTCTGGGCAGAGAAAGTGATACCGATCGATGGTTAACGGCTGTTTAGTTGTTGCATAAAAAAAGTAGGTACCGAGTAACTACCTATATTTTTATTGAATACGTAGCGGTTATTTAATCGACGAAAGACGAAATTATTCATGCTGGGTTAATGAGTACCTAAGTAATTATTATTTTGTTACGAGGTGTGGTTGCCTGTTCATTTTTGTTGACATTTTTTTTGGACTAGGTACTTCGTCTCTTCAAATGGGAAAAATTATGAGAATGTAAATTGAAGCTAACCTATTCTATTGGAATTATAAAAGTTACGATTGTTGATAGGTAGAAACCTTAAATCAATTTTCGAATAAAAGGAAACACTCGAGTGCATTTTTTTGAACAATTTTTAAAAAAATTTAAATTTCAAAATCTGTCAATTGATTTTAAAATGAGTAAAAGATTTGAATTTGAGTTCAAAAGTCAGAACAGAACAAGAATTTCAAAATGAGATTTGAAACTCGTGAAATTTTACAATGATAATTGGTGATATGGTTACAAAAAAATGTTGGAAAATATTTCAACATGATTCTCAACAATTTTGAAACTTGAAAGGCAAGCATCTTGGAGTTGGAAAATCTTAAGCTCTAAAATTTTCATTAGCTGTTTTTTTTTTTTTTTTTTTGTAAAATGACTGTTTTTTGAATTTTTATGTCAAAAGTCAGAACAAGAATTTCAATGAGAGATTTAAAACTCATAAAAATGTTATTGGGGTCGTTAAAAAAAAAAAAAAAAAAAAAAAAAAAAAAAAACAGAAAATAGCTCCACAATTTTTAACAAATTTGAAAGGCAATCATCTTGGACTTGGAAAATCTTTAGCTCTAAAATTTTTATTCTTTAGGTACTTTTTTTTTTTTTTTTTTTTTTGAAAAATGACTGTTTATAGATTTTTATGCTTCAAAACCCGAAGGAATTTTCATTACAATTATCACTTAGTGGTCAAATGATTATTTTCGTATAGGTCTCATTTTATTTCGAAGGTGTTAATAGCATCGAATGTCGTATGAAAATGAATCATACTCAGACCATTCTATATGGTTTAAGCTATAAATAGCTCATTACGATCCTCAACCTGCAGTGGAAGAATTTTTAACGAATGGACGTTGAAACATAGAACCTAATGTGAATGCTTATTCTGATGACGATCTCCAGGATTTTTTTTTTATTGAGAGCCAAAAAGCGTTTGTGGATTTAGAGTTTGATCAGTTTTTTTTAAATGAAAAATTAAATCAATCAGGTTGTATAATTTTCAAGACAAAATTGTGCAATTCTTTCCTGAATTAAAATAATTCAGAAATTTTTTGAGGAAAACCGCCAGTTATTGGATGGTCATTGGACGATTTTTTTTATGATACCTATCTATTGAAAACCCTCGTTGAAAAACGCCAACAAAAACCTCTCCTGATTTTGTTTCTTTAATTATCAAATCATTTTTTCCCCAGAACTTGGATTTAAAAATTGGCTGCATCGTGAATTTCTTACATAAACAGATAAGTAAGTAGGTACCTAGTTAAAATGTTTTCTTGGGTATTTGTCTAAAATTATTTTGAAAAAAGATTTGAATTGAATGTGGTGCATATTACAGATGAGAAAAAAAATCAAATTTCTGTCCCCTCTCGCTCCTCTCCTGCGAAAAAATTGGCAATTCAGTAATTTGGAAACAAAATATAAATACCTAAGTAAGTGTTTTCCTTTTCGAACCAAAAGATCAATATTTACTCTAAATTATTTTGAATTATGTACCCTTCAAAGGTACCTATACCTACTACCATTCGATTCTATATACACGTTTCCATCAATTTTTATTCATTTTGGTGAGAAAAAACACGTGAATTATATTTACAAAAAATTCCAAATTTTGAAATTTTGAAATTTTGAAGAGTTTTGTAGGCAGAATGAATATTTTACGAAAAAAACCCAGCTCCCTTTTGAACACAGGTATTGACAAAAAAAACTCACAATTTTGTTCCAAAAATTTCAAAAATCTTGAGTATTTAGAACTGAGTAATTGGAAAGAAGAATGACAATTTATCCAAGCAGCTCGTTTTTTTAACCAATTATCATAGAAACGTAGATTATTGATGAGAAAAAAAAAACGAATTTCAGTTCCCTTTGCCCCTCCTCTTCAAATCATCAACAATAATTTGGGCATTCTCTATAGGTATTGTCATTATCACATGCGAGATTCATTTTTGATTTTTTTTTTAAATCAAGATTTTATTTTAATAAATATTCACGTTTGATTAAAAAAAAAAAATCAAAAAATATGACTTCAGAACCTTTGCATTCTTCCTCTTTCTCCTCTTTTTCTGCATTCAAATTTCAAATTGAGCTATCGAGCATCTTTATTCAAAAAAGTGATTCAATTTTTTACGCTTGTTTTTGAAAATAACCAAAGTGAATTTTTTTGATAGGTAGCAATTACAATTATCCAGTTGTTTTAACCCAAACAAATTTCGCATCATCTTCAAATATTCCACAATATCCAGGGGCACGCTCGTGCCCCATCCTGCCCTCCTCCGAGACAAAAATGCGATTTTATTTTACTTTTTAAAAGCTATTTGTGATACTCATTTCAAACTTGTTTATGTAGGTACAACAAATTATGAAATCTAGTAAAGCAAGTGGATCAAACCATTTCCCAGATTTGAAAAAAAAAGTAGAATTTTTTGCATAGGTACCTATTTGGGTTTTCAAAAAAATGCTTACCTAGTAAGTATTATTTTTAAAAAAAAAGTACTTTTACTTAATTTTAGAATCATCTCGTTTTTCTATTTAAAAAAAAATCAATTAAAGTCGATGTGAAATAAGAAAGAAAGCTCAAAGATTCAATTTGTTGTTTGAACCTTGATTATCCAGCTTTTATGCCATTCTATCACATTCTTTGATAACCTCCTTCAACTTTCCAAAAAAAGGTAATTCTTATAGCAACTAAAAAAGGAAGTTTTCCGAAGGTCGATCGTCTCAAAATTTTCAATTCTCCAATAAACTGTGCTTACTTATAGGATCAACTTTTCATCGCTGTGAACTCAAAACTGGAACATTCTTCACCCTAACGACGAATTTTGAAAATTCATTGAGGGGAAAAGTTTGAATTTAAGGCTTAGTTGCAAATAAATTGAAAAGCAATAATTTCGAACAAATGCCTAGGATTTACTTTTTTTAAACAAATAAAATAATTCTGCAAAAAAGAAGTAGGTACTTCAAGTGCATTACATATTAATTTGAAAAAATTAAAATAAAAAAAATAATTTAAAAAAACACAAAGGCCTAAATCACAGACCATCTAAATTCGTACAAAATAAATATTTTACTCAATTTTTTTCTAATAAAATTTTCAACTTACTCTTCAATTCACGTCCTTCGTTGGTGCACGGTCCTTCTCCCAAAAGACATTTGATATAATTGGACAAAATTCTATCATTTTGTAACACGGAATCTACATCGAAATTATCATATTTATTGGTATATTTATCTTCGGCCAACGTAACAGCGAAAGCGATCAAAAATAAGGTAGCAAAAGTAAACGACTTCATCTTAGGTAATAATTTAATTTGACGCGACGTTGTTGTATCACTAACAATATCGGTACTTTCGAACTGATGTGTTATGATGACCATGGAGGATGTATATAAAGAGTCCCCACTATGCGTTTTCTCACATCATCGTCCTCAAGTTCCGCAGTAGGTACCTACATTATACATATCTAATTATCTATACTACAAATAAGTTCAACTAACTTGTCGTTTATGGTACAGGGTTATCGCGAAAAAAAAAATCATCTTATTGTTAATTAATTGCGTCAATTTTCGCTACAACAACGACGACTCTAGATTTAACTAGATTTTGTGCAACGGTGCCCTGTGGTACTTTTATTCCGCGAATTGGTGAAAATACTCACGAGTTGCTGGATGATTCGATTAACAAAACTTGTTATGGTTTTTTTCTTATAATTTTATTTCCTGAAGTTGGAGAAATTCAACGACGTAGTGTAGATTTTCGTCCTTTGAAATGCAATTTTTTTTTCAATTTTCTGCGAATTGTTTACTCCCAGGCCTGAATTGTGTGACCTATGACACGATTAGGTTATGCGAGTGGAACATTTTTATTTACTTTTTCCTAGACTTTTTTTAAATGGAAAATCCATCTCGATAAAGTGGATGACCTAATAATAGATTGATTAGGAACAACGGTTCGTTAATATCCTTGTCCTTCTGAATCATCAGCATCGAGCTAACGTTGTTGCATATTCATGAAAACAAGTCTGTTCTTAAAATGAGGTTAAATCGCAAACAGAATGTTTACTTTTTCGGGGAATTTTTATTCCTGGAAAGCTATTATGATTGATTGTATCTATGTGCGGGGATTTGATTGAAAAAATTGTGATCAATTTTTATGTAATGGTTTAGATATAGATATAGGTACTCAGCTGGGTGCAAGAGATGCAAAAAGCAATCATTTGAATAGGTATTCGGTACTTTACTATGTGAGAAACAATAGTTGAAACATGAAATAACAAACAAATGAAATATTTAAAAAAATTAATAAAAATTTCTCTCTGAAAAAAAAGAGAAAATAACTTATGCAGCAATTTATAGAAGTCTTATTAAAATGAATCAGCTTTTAAAAGAATAAAACAAACAAACAAAAATTAGAAAATACCTACAAAAAAATGTCTGAAAGATTTAACAAAACATTTTTTAAAAATCTGACAAAATTCAATAACTTTCTACTGAAATGTCAGTATTTTAGTCAGAGAACTAGAAAAATAGTTGAAATCATCGTTTAGCAAAATATGATTGCTGCAAAATAATATTAAAATGACGGTTTTTCGAAAAAAAATATATTTTTTACTGCTGTTTTTTTTATATTTTTCAAATCAAGTTTCCCATGTTTTCCATTTATTTTTTTTTATTATTTTATTTTTTGCATTTTAGAAGAATTTTATCATTTTTATTCAATGGTTGAGAAACGATTCAATTCTTGCACATTTCATTGGTTCATTAAAAGTTTCATTTTGTCAGCTCACGTGAAATTTTTAGTTCCTGTTTAAAGAATTGTACTAATACCTGATAATTTTTAAATAATTTTTTCTATCCCAAAGTACCACTAGTCCAGGGAAATTAGCATTTCATTGGGAAAAGTGAGGTAGAAAGCTGAATTTTGTTATACTGGTCCATTTTCATGTGCTGAACACGAATCTGATGAGTCCTCGCGCGTCCCTAGTGAGTGTTCTCCCCCAGTGTGGATTTTATTAGCTCCCCAAAACCAGTTTTTTGCAATTTTCTCCCCCGGATAGCATTTTAGCGAAAAATATGTGGTTAGATAAAAGAATCTATGTCAAATTTCCGATCTAGTGATGTATCAACTGTTCTTCTACCCCCCCCCCCCCCCAAGGGTGTGGAGCTAGAACCATACAAATGAGCGGGGTTTTCTAAAAAGCTATTGGCGCATAGGAGGGGTGAAATGTCCCCCGAGAGCGTTCGGGTTGATCTTGATACTAGCATGGAAGGTGGATAGCATCGAGAAACTACCACGTGAAAAATTTCAGATCCACACCACCTCCCCTTTTTGGGGAACCCCCTTTTCTGAAATTTCAATAACACTTTTCTCAGCCCCATTTCAATTGATTTTGAAAATTTTTCAGTATGTTATGTACATATATCCTTAGTAGGGATCCCCACAAAAAATTGTAACCCTCGCCCCTCATATTTACCCCTCAAAATGGCGTTTTTTAATATTTTTTATACAAATTAACAATCAAGATTGCGAGGTACTTACAATTTTGGAAGCACGTTTTTTGGATGTATTTTTGGCCTCCAAACATCATTTATACTTTTTTTTAGAAATTTTTGGAAGAATGTGTTTTAGGGGGGGGGGTAGGGGGTGAAATGGGAATTTTGAGAAAAATAACTATTAATGAGTAGGGTATCGTTTTCATATGATTCGATACCGCTGAGCACGAATATGACTTTAAATTTTCTGCTACAATCACGTAGCCCTCTCCAGAGCCCGTCAGTCCCCCTCAATTTTCACTATTTTTGAAATGAAGTTATTTTGATTAGCCCAGTAAAATAGCAGAAAAAAATAGGTGAACTCAAACATTATTGCGATTAAAGGTTTTTTTGGTGAATATTGTCTAGGGTGGTATGCTGAACAACATACTAAAAGTCCCCACCCCTACCTCACGAGCTAACCCCCCACAGTGGATCAAAGCCCCCCCTAAAATCAGTTTTTCGTCAAGAACTCCTGAAATATTGAATTTTGAGTAAAATGAGCTCAGTGATCATTTCATCTCCTCTCCAATACCTATCAAATGAGCTTTCGACCAACTCCCTAGCCTCAAGAGGGTGGCGCTACGACCCCTCAAAGTGACGTGATTTTAATATAATTTTACATTTTATGACTTGCTACTTGTAACCTGTTCTAATTGATAAAATGAAGCCAAACTTGGGGAATGGAATTCTTTTGGGAGGTAGAGTTGACCTCTGGAGTGGTTAGGGTCAAAGTTGAAAATTACAGAAAGGTCATTTTTTTGGAGGGGCATAACATGACCCCAAATGGATGAAAAGGGACCAAAATCATACGATCAGACAGTATTCCCATTGTGATCAACGTATGCGAATTTCAGCTTCCTAGGTCATCCCCACTCCTTTTAAGATGGAAAAAACCGAAAATAGGGGCAAAATATAAGGGGATTTTCACCTTAATTCCGCTTTAAATGGGGTGGAGATGACCTAGGAAGCTGAAATTCGGATATGTTGATCACAATGGAAATACTGTCTGATCGTATGATTTTGGACCCTTTTCATCCACTCGTACAACACCACTGCACAATTATTCTTCCCCTTTGGTGGATCCCTGCCCCTTCTCAATGATCCTTTTTTTCGTCCAATTTTCCTGGACTACAAGACCGTATCAAGTTGATTTTTTTTTTTTTTGAAACAAATTTTTTCTTCTGTATCAGTTAATTTACTTTATTTTCTTTTTTTTTAAATTTCTAATTAAACATTTTTGGAACATTTTTGTTTCGTTTGAAATTTTTTAAAGAATTTTTTTGCCTTTTCAAACCAATGCCAAATTTTCGAGATTCACCAAATCTAATCAAAATTTATTGCTTTTGAAAAATCAACACCCATATCTTCTATCAATGTAAAAATTTTGACTTTGGTTAGATTTCATTCATTTGAAAAACCTATCCGAATTTGTAAAAATTGCCAAAGCAATCCGCTTTTTTGATTTAATTATTCCAAACATAAATTAGCTTATCCAAATTTGTGCAAAATCTATCCAAATTTTCAAACTTTACAAAAGCTAATCTAACACGTGAATTTATTGCTTGTCAACCAACTTCATTCAAATTGTTAACGTTGGTATCTAATTTACTCGTAATAGTGTAATTCATCCAATCAAAGTTTTCAGTTTTGGTGAACTTAATTATGTAATTGAATTTTGATAGGTATTTTACAAAATCAATTGATTTGTTTATAAATTATCGTTGAACCAAAATGCAAGTGTTGAGTTAATCAAACCCAATCTGAATTCATTGCTCTGCGAAACCTATCTGAAGTTTCGAGTTTCGAGTTTCAGCAAACAAAATTTGATACCTATCATATCTTTGCTGAGCTTAAAAAAATTCAAATTTTCAGAGGTTTGCCAAACAACATCTGAATTTTTATTTATTTTGTAAAAAATTTCATTGCTCTTGACTTAAATTATAAAAAAAATAAGTAGGTTTAGGTACCTATATTTTGAATCAAGCATTTTTTTTGTCTTTTACCAAGTATTCTAAAATTATTTCCGACCATTGCATAGTTATTATAAATGATTTTAGGTATTTAAAATTTAAATAATTGATTTTATTTTGATTGTAATTTCTTATTTAATAGTCAAAATTATTTTTGTTCTATGTATTACCTTTTTTTTTTTTTTTTTTTTTTTTTTTTTGAAAAACCTCACAGATGTTTTCTCAAATTATTAGTTCATGAACTTAAATTATAAAATGAATGGTTGGATTTTAGACCAATTTTTCATTCGTAAAAAAATGACGATGAGAATGAGATGATTGATGTTTCTTTTATGTGTAGAATTTGCGAATAGATATGTAGATAACGGCATTGGAACATTTTATTATTATCTATTTTTTCACTGAGTATATCTATATATTTTCATGATATAATTACTGGTAGTATTTCACCTTTATTATTACCAATTTGAACTCGGAATCCCGCTACATGAATAAGTGCACATTGCCATATTTATTTGAAAAATTTTCATCAATCATAGAGTGAAGTAAGTAAATATGAAACCACACGACTACATATTTACAAGAGTTGATCTCAGCAGGTATAGGTCTAGGTACTCGGATGTGCAAAAAATTTTCGCTAATATCTACCTCTACCTACTTGTTTAAGACTAGTACCTACATGTACGAGGATAAGAATGTTTGATTCTTATTTCAACTTATCTGTAAGTACAAGATCAAGGCTACTTTTATTTCGTGCTTTTGTATAGTGAAGCATTACTCATGTACCTACACGATGTGAGATAAGTGTTTGAATTAGAAACCAATGATGAGTATTTCACGAGTAAATTCAACTACATAACTTATATGTATTAGGTATCTAAGTTGAATGCCCAAATATGCTTTTTTAATTTATTTGTTTTCTTTGACCAGAAGATGATATTGCCAAAAAGGAAATTGAACAAAAAAAAACCTTGAGTATTTGGTAAGTACTTCTCACTTCTGTCTCAGTAAGTGAGTATTTCCGTCTTCGAATAATAATAGTGGAGAAAAATATTGACTATTTTCGATTCATCATCTTTCCTGGTAGAATGAAATGCAAAGAATCGCTTATTTACCTACACGAGCGATTTTATATTTTCATAATATGGACTCGGTTGACGAAGAAGTTGTACTTCGGTACTTAATTTTGTACAACTACAAAGTAGGTGAGAAATATTCACAATTGAATGTTTCAATTTTTACGGCAAACCCGTTGAAGAATAAATTAAAATTACAATATTAATATAATTTTCAAGCGATGCAATTTATTGTGCTTAGCTGTGTATACGGTAGCCTAAGATGAATGAGGAGGTACGTAGATATAGGTACACATCTTGTACAAATAAGGTTGGTAATAGATTTATCATCATCTGATTGCGATGAAGGTATGTATCATTAGATAGGGAGTGGGGGGGGGTTTACCTCAGACCCTCTCCCCTCCCCTCCCAATATTTTTCATGCTAATTAGCCAGGTGTGGTTGGAACAAATTTTGAAAGAGGGGTTGGAAGCAAAAAAGTTGAATAATTTTAAATGTTCAAAAACGATTCTTTTAAACTTGACAAAAATTTGAATTTGATCTATTGCAAGGTTGGAACTGAAATCCAAAATTAAAAATTCGCATTTTTTCGTGTGATTTTTCGTTTTTTTTAACCTTTTTGCCTTTTGCCTTTGAAAATTAAATTTGAAAAGAGAACAGAGTATTTTCAGAAAAATTTATAATTTGTGAGGTAAGTTTTCAATACCTACCTATAAGATATTTCAACGCAAAAATGTTGTGCTTTTTGGTACCTATTTTTGAATAAAATTCTTCTGGCGAGGGAGTTGAACGCTGGTGTCGAATGGGTCGAATTTTTAATACATTATTCTGAACACTTAGACCTACCCAAACTGTTTGAATTTGACATATCGTAACGAAAACGTAAAAGTCTGGTAGGATCATTGATCTTACTTATATCTATTAGAATCTTACATCGCTTCCTGATATCAGTGGTAACATTGGCAAGTAGTCGAGTGTTTACAAATAAAATTTTCGTGTTATAGTTTCACATAATTTTACATACCTACAGTATTTTGTGTACAAATAAATCGCTAATATGCTATGTACGAGTATAAGCATCATTTGAAAATAAATTTTATTGAATTCATTCACCCGTATAAAAATTAATTCGCCTAATAGAAGAGTTAATTTTAAATGATCGGAGGATGCCGCAGTACATGCAAAAGCATCTTTATCGTACCTATAACTACATAAATTACATTTTCCGGTGATGTAAATAATACGTACTCGAGTTTATATAAAAATTCTTGGAGCACTTTTCTGGGGAGGGGGGATTATTTACGTTATGAATTTACTTCGGTACCCTACCTACATATTCGCTCAATGGGACTCAGAAAAGTGTAGACTTCTCTACAGCAAGGTATAATCATCAAAATATTGATACCTACTGATTTGAGAAGAATTGAAGACTGGTCTAATCTGGTCGTTAGTAGTGACTGTCTTGGTCTATGATTGAAATTTCCACTCGATAAGCATCACGTTGGAAATTTATCTTACTACATACATACATAATATAATACACTTTGTATAAAGTACATATAGGTACATTGACAGTAGAATCTAGACTAGACACGCCATCGTTAAGAACATGTTAAACTCACAATTACTTGCATGCAATCTTCAAGCTTGCATCATATAAACACGTGATAATTGAATGAATTATTCATTTTAAGTAATTAATACATAATACGATTTAGATATATAAAACAAATTTTTTGATGGAAGCTGCGAATATGAATTTTGAGAATATGCCTATAATAGAATCAAATAATCCCGAAAACGGTATTTTTTTTCAGGTATTATGTAAACTAATTTCATTCAACACAATATGATTTTGTTTGGATTTCCCCCCGAAAATGTAATTATAATTTGATATTACGTTTGCCACTATGTAGTTATAAGGTACTCAAGTTTGCTCTCAGAATTTTTTAAAACTGCTCAAAAAAGGTTTTAACAAAATTTTTTTGATTTTCCGCTGTAATATCAGTAGGAAGGAACATAATTTAAAAATCTCTCAAATTAAATTTTTCAATAATTTTAAAAACCATGATTCGATTTTGGGCTTAAAATTTTTCAAAACTTGTAAAAAAAATTTGGAAAGATATTTTTGATTTTGAGCAGAAATCTTTACTCATTTTGATAGGTTGCATTCAGAATTCTTCGGACTTGGAATTTTGTTAAATTGCTCAAAATCATTTTGAATAAGCATAAATTTCTTTCCAATTGCAGCGCAATTTCAAGTCGAGGCACATGTCAATAATGTCACTATAGAATAAATCAACATTTTTTTAAGTAATAAAATTTCAAAATTAAGAATTCATCTATCCATTGAACATAGTCTACTAATTAAATCGAAAAAATAAAAAGAATGACTTTTTGATGACTATTGGACGACTTTTTTTCAAGCCACGTGGGTTTGAAATTAAACTTTTATGGATGATTTTAATAGAATTTTCCGAGCTGATTATGGAAAAAATAATTTAAAAATTTCATCACCTCTGATTTTTTACAATTGTCAAGTCCATGATCGACCATTACAGAATTTCCACCAAATTTTTAATAACTTTCAATTAAATAGTAGGATAATTCTACGGTTTTTATTATGCTTCATTTAATTTTTTCACAATTTCATTTCTCATTTCGATATTTGATCAATTTTTGTAATTTTCCACATTTTTTTTTGCCATAACTGAACATTTTTGCTCAATTTTTTTTTGTTTCGTCAATTTTCAGTCAATTATACTTCAACAAATTTTCAGATCATTGTTTTGCTTCATTCTCCTAATTTGATTGATTAAAATCAATGACTTTTGAAATATTACGAATCGAAATAATGAAACGATGAATATAGATGATTCTCATTTCGATCTTAATTTTCCATATACAACTGCTAAATATCTTTCACGTTTCATGAAAATTTTCAAAAATTCAAAACCAACATCTCAACGCAATAACAGTTTAGAAAAAATTTAATTTATGCAAGTGATTATAATATTATCGATAACAATGATTTACATAAACATTTAACATTAAGAAAATAAAATAATTTTAGTTACGAACGAGTTACTCCTTAATCGTTACAAAACGCGGGAAAAAAATTAAATAATATCGAATAAAATTTTTACAATGACTTATTCAAAGGAAAAAAAAACAAAGAAAAAAATTTAAAAATCAAATTCTACATAAAAACCAGAAACACATTGTAAAGGAAAATACACGAGCACGAGCTACTTTGCATTACAATAATTCATATTGAAATCCACACGTACAAAAGATCGGCAAAAAAACAACAAAAAACACTCGTTCGAAATAATATGTACTAATTATTCACGATAATCCGATGTAAAAAAAAAATAATAATTTAGTCGCTATAATTTGGCTTCGAGTAAACAAGTAGGGGGTCAGTATCTTAGAATAAATTTTATATCGTGAAATAATAATATAAGTTGTTCGTGTTTACGTGAACATAAATAGCAATTTAACCACGTTAATTTAGAGAGAGAAAAAAAAACAAAACAAACAGAACCCATTCGATTTAAAATTCAGCACCGAATGAGCCAATAGAACACCAAAAGGATGACAAAGAGGAAAAGAAAAAAGATGTCTACGAATGGAAAAAAAGAAATATAACGAGAATCTTAAAAGACAAACGAACATAAAGAAGAAACAAATCAAATACATACGAAGCGTTAAGAATACACGAGGAAACAAGAAAAATAAAAATACGACTGGGAATCTCGACTTAGAATATCTAGTATGTAATTGGAACTCGTAGATAGTAATTGCGCTGGAAAAAATCGACGTGATTTTCTTCTCGTATGTATGTAGAAACATTGCCATTGAGCATTTCACCGTCATGGGGATATGAACACTGAGCAGATAAGCACCTCTATGTCAGCGTGTTAATTAGTCTTGGGGGCTGATCGATCGTTGATCATTCCGGTAGGCCTGAGATGAGCGCCTTTTTTAATTTGATCCATTAAAGAGGCTCGGCACAGCGTAGGATCTGGTACGGTCCTCGATGCGATCCATTGTCTGACTCGGTTCGCCCTAGGAACGGTCATCATTTTAGCAGGTTCTTGATAATGTTTACGCGAATTTCGCGGACTCAGAGTCGGAGTGATACGCGCACTTAGCGCAGCGATCAAATTAGACTCGGGCCTTCGATCGGCGCTCGTCGAACGTATGCTGGACGTGCGTCTTACGGAGACCGGACTAGCTGGTTGATGATTCATCTCCGTTAACGTGCGTACCGTCTCGGCGACGCTGATACCGCTATGTTTTTCGATCTCGATCTGCTTATCCGATTTGTCAGCCGACAGATCGCTCGTCGAACCGATTTTCGGCGACATACAAGTCGACATGGTATTCATATTCACATTGGTGCTGGCCGCGTATATCGTGGTAATCGAACGTCTATGGTGATCCATCGGCGTCGCGTAGATACGCTGGGCAGTCGCTGATTTCAATTGATCGGTGAATGTCGACATGGTGATATTTCGTTTTTGTAATTCCGCTGCGATACTGTTGGCTACGTTTTTCTTATCAGGCTCGCAAGTCTGTATATTCGAAGTGTTCTCTAGTAAGAATGCCGGCGGTGGTGGAAGATTCTCCATGCTTCCGTTGTTACTGTTGCGGGATATATTTGGACGAGAAGTGTTCAATATCGAAGAGGTGCGACGGACTGGTGGAGGAGGTTTGGGCGTTTGCACCGAACCACGCCGCGATAATGTGCCGCTTTTTATGGTACAGTATCCTGGAAATTGGGCAAAAAAAACAACAATTATAAACCAAAATAAACAAAATATTTAAAGGTATCTGAAATTCGGGAGGGCGAAGGTTTTGTTCGGTTTTAAATTTTTCAAAAACATTCTTCTAAGATATATAGTCAGATTAAAAGTTTGATCAGATCCAATGAGAGGATTTGATTTGAACTGACAAGGTCTGAAAATGAAACTGATTTGACCAGGTTTAATCAGATTTGATCTGTTCTCTGTTCAGATGACCTGATTACGTCCAATTATTTTCCCTTGGACAGTTTTTCCAAAATTAAGAAATCAGAATTCAGAAAAGTTTCTAATATTTTACGTATTTAAATAAGTATGTATCTATATTTTTTGTCAAAAAAAAAAAAAAAAAAAAAATAGAAATTGTCCAATTTAAAAAAAATTGTCGAACTTGGAAAATTCAAACTTGGCCTGACCAATGAAGAAAAAAACTGAAAATTTCATTTGAGCCATTTTTTCCAGTTTTACGATTTTTGCCATTTTTTCATTGCTCATCTCGCAAATTGAAGGGGCTAAAAGTTGAGAAACAAACATCGCAATTTTACAAAACGATCTATTGAATGGATAGCACTAAAAACAAACAAATTTCGTAATGACAACCTTTTGCTTAGGAGGACTGAAATTCAGAAGTTATTGATGTTCAAAGTTAGTAAAAAAAACAGAACTTTTAAGCTGATACCTCCCAATTTTTTTGTTCATCATTTTGTAAAATTGAAATAAGCTACGCTTTTTTTTTTTTTTGCTGCGTTGTGTGACTGAAGTTTGATTATAAAATTTTTTCATAAGGATATTGCTCAACATGGATACTTAGTTCAATTGAAAAAAAAAAAAAAAAAAAAAAAAAAACAGAAAAAAAAGAAACCAAATAATGTTTGGATAAACAGAAAAATGATCTATGTAATTATTACAAAGTAACAAGGTAACGGTCAGAATCAAATAATTGAGGTATTATTTCAATTTTAAAACAGAAATCTAAAGAAATACCCTGCTCAAAAATTTCAAAAAACTCTGTCTTCCCTCGAAATGGCAATTTTTTAATATTCTATCGAAATGTTAAAAATTGAAGCATCTTAAAGTAAAGCCATCAGGAAACATGTAAGTATTTCCTTCTTGAAACAATTTTTGAAATAAATAAACAAAATTTCAAAAAAAAAAAAAAAATTAAAATAATATTTCTTACGTGTCTCTGACCTTTGTTAGGGAAATGACAAATAAATGGGAAAAAGTAAGTAAGATAATATTCTTCGTCAAAAAATTAATTTTCATATTTTTTTAGAAAATTTACAAAACTGAAAGTATTTTTTCTCATCGACAAATAACTTTTTGAAAAATACAAATACATTGAAAAATGTTGATAAAAAAACTCTTAGAAAAAAAATCCTTAAAACATGGAAGAATCTGAGTAGTTTCACGTATGTTTGGTGTTGTTTTAAATGAGGTTTTTAAGCCACAATTTTTTTTAAATCTTCATATTTTTTCATTTTTTTGCTTGATTTAACAAAACTTTTAACAATTTTTCAGATGTCAATTCATATTACGGTTATATAATTTGAACAACTCGAACTTAATTTTTTCCAAAAAAAAAAAAAAAAAAAAAACGAACTTCAGTAACCAAAAACATTTGTTAAAGTAACCGTAAGGTAACCAAACCAAAAAATTCAATCATGAAAAACTTTTCCATTAAATTTAATGTAGAAAAAAAGACGAAATAAAAAGCGAGATTTTTTGGAAAAACTTTGTTCAATTTCTTGGAGGAAATTAAGAAGAAAACGAGACTAGCAGGTAACTGTGATAAATGGCGAGGCTTCGCCACTTATGTCAGAACACGACAGTAAGTTTGGGCAAAGTTGCAAAATTTTTGAACAAAAAAAAATGAAATTTTTCGCAATTTCGAGTAAACAATGAAACATTATAGTACTTCTGGTAAAAAAAACGAGAATTTTTCTCATTTTTGGCGAAAAGCAATCCCTTTTGGAGATTTTTGATGGAAAAGCGAGACTCTATCAGAACTTTTTGTAAGCAAACGAGATTTTTGAGCAGTTTTTGGATAAAAAAGGTGAGAATTTCTTCCTAAAAAGAAGACATTTTTGGCAAGAAACAAGACTTTTTGGCAAATTTGACAAAATTGTAGCATTTTTTGCCAGAATTAATTTTAAAAAGATGACCAAAAGTTACTTCGTTTACTTCTTTACTCAAAGTAACCGAAGTTCACGAGCTCTACATCTACAAAATTAAATGAAATTTATCAGTAATTGAATAAAGCAAATTAGTGCCCTTAATTTGGAGATTTGGAAACAAATCTGCATACAAAATAAGCTTATCATACATAGGTTGGTTCTATCATTTGGCAGAGGGATTTCAACTTGGGATAGAACACATTGAACAACAAATAAAGCAAAAAAAAACAATACTTAGGTACCTACGAAAAAAATTGAATCATTCGTATTTTTCCTACGTTTTCATAATAATAAAACAAAACAACAACATAAATAACAATTATATACCTGTTGAAGCAGTCGAAAGTCTTGATCTAGGTTCTAAGCTAAAAAGTGCAGCCTCGTTTATGAACGAACTAGTCGAATTTTTTGTGCCATACAAATCTAAATAATATTGAAAAGCATACAAATAATATATACGAAATAATAAGAAATCATAAAATAGAATTTTTTTCCACGTCGTCGTTAGAATTAAAACTAAAATCATAGTGTAAAAGTGCGTTCGAGTTTCAAAAAACGTCTATTCCAATCGATTTAAAATTTTAATTCACCGCAATTTTTTTGAATTTGTTCAACGAATACAATTTGGAAATAAATTCTGAATTGGAGGAGGGGGTGTCAAAAAGCCATGAATATGGTTTTCAGTCAAAAAGTCATTTTCATGATAAAATGTGAGGATAAGAAACCATATGGAATTTCAAGAGAAAAAATAATTACAGAATATAGATTCAATTTTTCATGAACTCCATTCAGTTCAAGAGACCCACCAGTTCATTATAATATTTTTTTCACCATAAATCGATCATTCGTGAACTCTCCCCAAAAAAATTCCGAATAAATAATTCATTCAAATATTAAATAGAATCGGTGACATCAAATCTACTAATAAAAAAATATTCTCTACAAAGAAAAAATGCCTACTTCTACTCGTACATATTTGGTAGGTAATCAAATCTAAAACACTTATTCGAATGAAGGAAACTACCAAAAAAAAAGTATAAATACTCAGTACTCAACTCATGCTGTACACTTATTAACAATAAAAAAAGTATGTAAATAAGCACATTTTAAACTCAGATTTATGATTTCAATCTAACGACGATGAAGAAAAATTGTGCATCATGTAAGTACTAAAAGTATTCTACGAACGAAACGAAAAAAAAATACCTGGATTATTCATCAAAAATAACAGAAAGAATAAGAAATTTTGAAATGAAATGTGCACACAAGGTGTCTCATAAGATTTGTCTAAGGTACTTCTTAATTTTTTTGCAACCAGATATCGACACATCTTTTCATTAAATAAAAGCAATGTGAAATGTTGAATTAGTTTTTTTCCATTCTGTAAAATTTCTTTGACTTTGATTTGAAAATAATACTCAAAAACTCCAAAAAATTTTAAAGATGATTTGAAATACTGGTCTTTGATCCTTTTTTAATTTCGTGATAGACACAAGAAGTTTTTTTTCCAAGTAGGTATTAATGCAAAAATTTTGAATCCAAAGTACTTTAAAACAAATTCATGTCACATGATGAGACACCCTGTATAACATGATCTGAATTTCGTAAACGTGAAAGTTGAAATAAAAGCCAGACCGTAGACATCTGATTACCGCATCGAAATGCGATACTCTAACGTATGAAACCGAATAACTATACTTTTATTCGAAAATACTTCGCTCTTTTCTACCTATACTACCTACTTTATCAATAATTTGCAAATAATACCAACAAACAAAAGAAAAAAAAACAAAACCACAAAAAATATTAACCTTCGTGATGTCCGTTATCAAATTCAGGGGTCGGCGTTGCACCTGACATACCGGACTGACTACCATATCCACTCGATGACTCTAGAGAACTTTCACTAGCGCTGCTCTCTTTTTCTACATTTTCATGCTGCAGAAAAAAAAAATTATAAAATACAAAAATCGACAAAATCTACCGTAGTGACCTCGTTAGAATTCAATTTAGGTTACTTTTTCATTATGGAAACTATTCTCATTAGGTACACAGTCTTCTGGCGGAGGCGGAGGGAAATGTTCTTGGGCTTTTGAAGCGGCCATCGTAGCTAATTCGTACATATTTACATAGGTCGGTTGAGTAATTCGATCACCTACAATAAATCATCGCAATCGTTGAAAAAAATCATGAAAAAATTCAACTCTCTACTCTAGTCGAATTTACGCTTAAAATTATGTACCCGAATTTCTGTAATGATAATCGCGCGCATTGCCATCGCAATTCGCATTAGATAATTTACCCGGCACCGAGGGTCTTTCTAGAGATGAGCCACGCTGAGGTAACGGAGGCCTTGCGTATATAGGCGTACTGGATGCGACACCTGTAGCAGCCATAGCTGTCGTCGACGAACAGTCTGAAACAGCAGTAGCATAAACTGCTTGTGGAGAAACAACCGGAGTTGTATCGCCACAACTAGATACTCCAGAAGGGCTACAAGGCTGTGAATGACAACTATCCGGCATTTGGAATGTATATACGCTCAACGCTGGCCTTTGATGGCCTTTTTCGTACGCTAAAAAATAGTCAAAATACACAAACGAATTACATCTCTTGTAATATTGTTATATTGTTGTTTCGGTTTTTCCATAGAAAGAAAAAAATAATAAAAAAGTAAAACAATACATAAATCGGTCTAAACGAATAAAAAGGAGAAAAAAACATCACAAAAGCGTCGATAGTATTCTACTGATGATGAATAAGATGATGATATTGTACGAAATATGGATCAGTGAGATTGATAATACAGAGTGTTTGGATAACGGATACCAATCCAGATACAAGATTTTGATTTTGGTTTAGATTGAGAACCACTGCAGAAATGTTAAATAAGTGTGTTATTTATTTCTGAATTTCAATGGACAAATCGCCACTGAAAAACTGGAACAAAGTGCGCCTTGAAAAGAGGTAAGTTTTGAATCATAAATATGTTTCTCAGGTTTATGATTTAAATTTTTTTTTTAAAAAACGAGTATAAATGTTGATGAGTACTTTCTGAACTTTTTTTCTCAATATGACACTCAATTATGAGTTAGATTAATTTTACAAAAATTTTGGTCGATTTCTTGTGTCAATAAGTACGTTTTGATTTTTTTTTTTTTAAATATGATTGAATTATGAGTTTGATTTATTTTTTTAAAATTTTGGTCGATTTCTTTATTTTTTTAAAATTTTGGTCGATTTCTTATTAAAAAAGTAACTTGGGTCGAAAAAAGTAACCACGCTATGATGTCTGCATTTTTGTTACTATTTTTAAAAATGTTTTTAAATTAATTTTTTCAACATTAAATAATTATTTAATACTCGTGTATTTTATCGAATTACATAGGCAATCAAATGCTTGAAAAACTATCTTTCACATTTTATTATATTTTATTTTCATTTTTTTTTTTTTTGAAAAATTGCTCATTTTTTCAATATTTTATCAAATAATTATATTGTTAGATACACTTTTTTTCACATTTTCAATCTTTGGAAGATTTTTTCATTATTTTTTAAAATATTATGTATCTGTTTTGAAAAATTTGAATGTTTGGGCTCCTGTCAATTTATTTTTATACCCAGAAATATTCCAGATTTTCTGTCATTTTAACGAATTACCAAAATGCCAACATATCATTAAAAATTTAAACTTTTCATAAGGGGTAATTTTTCACTTTTTTTTTTTTTTTAATAAAGTGTTGAAAATATTTTTTTTAAAGGAGGGGAGGATGGTGAATCATAATTATTTGTTAATTTTTCATACTAATTTCTATACGATGGTTTTTCTTTTGTGCAAAACCTGTTCCAAATTTATCGTTTTTTCAGAAAATTACCAAAAAAAATAAGCGAATTTTAAGCCATTTTTATAAACAAATTCAAACACGTCAATTTTATAACATGAAAATAATAAGGTAATTTTAATTATTATTCTTAGAAAAATGGGTTTCTTTTTTTTTTTAATATTTGAGAAGTTTTGGGTCGTTTTTCAAAATATTTTTGTAGTTTAATTTATGAAGTTTGTTTATTTTTTTCATCAGAAAAAAATTTCAATTTTTAATTTTTCAGGCCTTTAAAAACTTTGAAATTTGATTCAAAACAAACGTTCTATGTATTTTTCAATATTTTCAGTTTTTCGAAAAATCAATTTAAAATTTTCTTAAATTGTTTTGGTTACCTATTTATTGTCAACTTTTTTGTTTTTTCCAAATTTCTGCAAAAATTTTCCAAACTTTTGACGGTGCAATTAATTGAATTATTGCAAAATTAATCAATGTGTCTAACTAAACTCCCAGACAAAAAATCATGACTTTTTCATGACCTACATATTTATCACATTATTTTTTACCGCATGAAATTACCCTTCTTCCCCTCCCTCCAAAAAATTAACTTGAAACTGCGAGGAAATTTTTTAAAATTTGTACTCAAGTAGGTAACTATTTCTGTTTTTTCATTTTTCTGATTTCTTGAACAAATTTTTTATTTTTTTTTCATTTTATGGGCTATTACAAAAAATTTCAAGTGGGTTTTGAACAAAATTCATGACTTTTTCATGACCTTCATGACCGTTAGACACCCTGTTAATACATGAAAAATTTTTCATTTCGTCGAATAATGTAATTTGTCGATTGCAATTTTTTGCTAGGTATCACTTTTTTGAAAATCTTTCCAAAATTCAATTTTTTGCAATAATTTGTTCAAGTAGAATAAATTTTAAAAATTCTTCGTATTCACAATTACTTTTTGATCAGCGAATATGTTTTCTCGCGATTCTGCAGTATTTTTAAATAATTATTGGAGGAAAAAAAATGAATCATAAGAAAATTTACATTTCAAAGTTTTAGATATCTCATAGTTCAAAACTTGCTCGAAATTAGTTTTTTTTTTCTTCAACGATAATCTGCTCCTTAATTAAAATTAGGCAACACATTTATCCAATATTTTATTCACGATCAGTGGTTTTCAGCCATTTTTGCATCTACAAAATCTTGTACACTGGGAACGTCCTCTCACATTCACCAAACACCCTACACTTACAAAAATGATTTATGAAAAATGAAAACAAAATTCCACATTCAAACAGAGAAACAACTAGATAGATAATATATCCGTGCAAAATAAAATAAAGCTGATATTACTTTACTTTGTATCACGGACGACTCCCAATATACCAAACCCAAAATCTGCGAAATCTCTACGGAGTACTTTCAACATAACAATATTACAAATTACACTCTCTTCGTTATTCTTGCGTATTATACGAAACCAGAATCCAGTTTAATTAAATTACCGCTCGTTTGTATGTATTTCTATTTTTGCGCTCATTTCAATCCCGAAGCGATATTATGAACTTTTATCTCGCTAATACGCGAGTAAAAATTATGTACATAATACATATCAATTTTTTTTACACAGTCCAGTTGTGTCGAGTTACATTAAACAAGCTATTACATCTTTAGTAATAGAGATTTTTATTTTACGAGTTTTCCATAACGTTGTTATGTCGTATTTTTCATTGTGTATTTCACATCGCGGATATAGGGATAGCTTTTTCGTCGTTTATGTCTGAATTTTATAACCTCGCGGCGGATATTATGTATTAGTACAATGATGTACTAGGTATGGCACATCAAAATGGTGAAAGTATCGTATAATATCCGCATATTTCTTCTTTTCGATCTTTGTAATCGCGATAAAATTAACAAAAATACGTATAAATTTGTAGTAAAAATTATTTTTAAGTATCAATAATAAAAAATCAAAAGGATCGAAGAAGGTAACTTAAAAATTGCGATTCATTAATTTTTTGGAAATTCATCAAGTTAGGCAAATATGGTAAAGATACGCTATTTGTGTTTTAGAATTTGTAACAAGAGAAATAAACCAATCCAAGCAATGCGAAGTTCGTATTGGAAAATTTTCAGACCGGACAGAAAAATAGAATGCGAATCCTAAAATTCATCACCAGGCAAAATTTCAGGCGCTGAATTTTATTTTTTTTTGGTAATTTTTTGAAAACTCAAATTTTATCCATTTCCCTGACAAAGTCAAAATTTAATCAAATCGAAGTATAAGCTGAAATCAGGTTTATATACCTTGTTTCAAATTGATCTTCGATGGTTTTGAGTAGTTTTGAAGCTTCCATTAGAATTTTGAATTTTCTCGTTCTCAAAAAATACCATTGAAATTTGGATTTGAACCACAAAAAAAAAATCAATACAAAGAATTGATCGAAGAAAAACCAGACCCTTTACGTATAATGGTTCGAAACCGCGACCAATCGATTTGAAAAATCGAAAATACAACACAAACGCAAATTCAACTTTCTCTAGCTCAATTTGGATAAATTTTGACTTTTTTCTGAGCAAATAAGATCAAATTTGAATTTTCAAACATTTTCCAAAATCAAAAAATGCAATTCAACGTCTCCTGAAATTACATCTGGTGAAGTGTGAAATATTTGTACATCGTTTAGAGTCTCATTTATTCACCAAGATACCCAATTAGGTACCAGTTTTTTATGACACATGAGTTACACCGATACCTATTGTAAAAATATTCATCATCGTCAAACCGATCGTCATTATTTCTCATTCGATCCCACCAACAAAGCAAACCATCGTATCCAAAACACGAATAAAAAAATCATCGAGTACAATCTAATCACATGTACTCGTAAATCGATCAACACCACGTCTCAATTTACCTGATGAAATCGTATGAGGTCTATCGTTGAGTATAGCCGAGGCTGCTTTTTCAAATTGCAACGTATCTTGTAAATTGGGCCATGTTGCCGTCGGTGCTGCTAAACTAGTCGCCGATTCTGTACTAGATCCGATATTTTCTTCCATCATATCGGATACTTGTTGCTGCAAAAAGCAAGCAGAAAACAAATACTCGTTAGATAACGCAATCAATCATCATCTATACTATATTTTATATGGTGGTATACGAATGTGTGACTGTGTGCCAAGTTACCACCAACCACCGACATCACCACAGCGCAAACCCCAAACCACCTTTCTTCATTAAAGTAAACACAATTCGACAATCGTATCCGCTTAAACCACATCCTTCGAGTTGATTCTCTCTTTCCCTTTTTAAGCTCCTCGAATATCTCGTATCACGTAAAAAACCATCTCCTTGCAGTCTTTCACAAAAAACCCTAGTTTTTCTTCGCACTCGTGCGAAAAACTTCGGGGTGTGTGGCGTATTACAATATATGTACTATGTATAGAAAAGAAAAAGAAATTCATCCTTTCGTCGCTGCACACGAAGCTAACACGTTCTATATAAAATACAGTGTGACTCAAAAAGTATGGATATGTAGAATTGACTTTTGAAAAAGAAAAGATGCGTTATGACAAGTTCTTTTAAGCTGGCGGCCCTGGCGCCAAATATGTACTATTTCGGGTCTTCACACAGGGTTGACAGGGTATTCCAAAAATCACATTTGTGAAATATTCGAGCGGGAAGGACATACTCTGATTTCGCCCTGGATAAAGTAAAGACATCGAATATCAATTTTTGAGGATTCCATTTGAAATAGAAATACCTGCCTATGAAAAAGTGTTTCAATAAAAAGTTATTTGGCAATTAAATGCACAATTTTCAAAAAAGGGGATATCGGTTATGAAAGCTGGCATAATTTAAAATCAAAACCAGGGCTCGCAAGTCCTACTCAATTCCCCCCCCCCCCCCAGAACTTTGGTTACCAAAAAAGCTCGAAAAAGCAACCAAGAAAGTGACAAAACGTGAGCAAAATATTTTATATTTTAATGTAGGAAAAAAATAGCCAAAAAAACTTTTTTGGTTTTTAATTTTAAATTTTTTTAGTAATCTTGTTAAACAGTGGGCATTTTTTACAATTTTTAGCGAAAAGCAAAACTGATAATTTCAATCATCAAAAAGTAAAACTTTTTGGGAATTATTGGCAAAAAAGTGATACCTTTTTGAAATTTCTAGAAAAAAAGCAGTGATTTTGAAATTTTGAATAATTTAAAACAAAAATGAAATCTTGAGAAATTTTGCAAAAAATCAAGAATTTTTTCAACACGTAAAAATTTGACAATTTTACCAAACAGGAGCTATTTTTAAAGAGAGTACTGGCGAAGAAGTTACACTTTTCGCAACTTTTTCAAATCCCAGCAGAAAAAAAATGATTTTCAGAGCTCTGCAAATTTTATTAACTACTTTTTTTCTAAAATGAATATTTTTTAAAATTAATAGTGATCGTCAGACACTTCTTTTCGAAAATTTCAAAAAAACAAAAAAAAATCGATTGATTTTTACTTCTCAGATAATCAAATTTGAGATAAAAAAACTTGAATAAATACAAATAATCGGTCACGACTCGATTTTTGGAGTTTGATTAATCGAGTTTTGATCAGGAAATCCATTTTAGAGGCCACAATTCATTTTTCATTTCGAATATGATCGACCATAATATGAAATCAGTAATCGCAAATAAATCAATTTTTTAGGTTCGATTGATCGATTTTTGATTGAGAGGTCAAATTTGTCCCCAAACAACATTAAAACATTATTAATATTTGACCCACAAACTCAGCCATTACTTTTCCTGGAACACAGTTCTGGGTGTTCGGCAGAATCTCCACATCAAACAGCTGGATTTCTTTCAAATTATCAGAAGAACCTCCAGAACAGTGTCTTTACCTACAAATCTTTTCCCTCTCAAAAAATCGTTTTTTGAATTGAAGTGTATTTCTCAAATTTTACCCCTCCATCCTTTCTCTAAAAAATACCCTCTCCATTTTTGAAGGAATTTTTCAGATTTTCACCCCCCTCTTCATGTGCTTTTAAAATTTAAAATTTTCCTACAATTTTTACAAAAATTTGTATTTATTCGGAAGATTTTCGTTATTTTCAAAATCTTTGAAAAAATTATCAACTTTACATAAAAAATCATCTCAATACTAATCGAAATTTTCGAAAAAATTCATCAGACAATGTTTTTAAGTAAGACATTTCAATCGAAAACTGTTTCTTTAGAAAATAATTCGTTTTTCGTTTTTGTTTCAAAATTTCAAAGAAAAATTTTGAAAAAAAATTGTATTTTGCAAGGATTATGGTCTTAATGAATATTTTTACACAAAAAATATTTGAAAACAATTTACTTACCACAGTTTTTTTTTTAAATACACATTTTTCTCATTTTTGAAAAAATCTAAAATTACCAACATCAAGGCCATTTTTGAAAGAATTTTCACAAAAGTTTGAGGTATTGATGTTTAATAAAAAAAATATGATTGAACTTCAAAAACCTTTAATTTCAAAAAATATTTTCGAAAAAAGTTTGAATGAAACGAGGAAAAAAAATCTAAAAATGTTGAAAAGGATTTTTTCAACTTGTAAAATTAAAATTTTTTATTTTTAATTTCATTAATTATTTTGGAGTGACATTTTTGAATTTTTCAGATTTTTAATATGTATAAAAACTTTAATTCTCAGGATTTTTTCATTTTTCTTGACGACAAGGAATAATTCACCAGAGCCTTCTAAATTGAACTATTCAGGCAGTAAATCAAAATGCAACACGATTTCTTATCCTTCATCAATAAAGAACTCGCATCTGGTAATTTTTGAAACACCCTGTCATTTTTGGCACCAACACACGAAGATCTTATCCTTAAAGACACAACTCCTTGAAAAAGAATTACCCTCGTAATCTTTTTTCTCATTCAAAAATTGCTCCATATTTCCACCGCACAAGACTTTAGGGTAACACTGTACATTTCGATTTATTTCTGCACACTTTTTAAAAGGTCACTCTCGAGTCGACACAAAATAGGCTTGTTTTCTTACACTATGTTCTCAAAGTCATAAAACACGTTAAACTTTCATCTCTCGTACGTATAACTCGTTCACTCGAAAGTATCGTGTCTTCATTAAGAGTTTAACAATGACGAAAACTTTCAAACTTACGCTTCTACGTACTTGTATCTTTTACCTACTCTGAAAAAAAAATCGATCCTTCGGCCATATCCATCACTATACGTTTTGTTTTCTACATCACACAATTCACGATATTCAGCTACCTACATTCCAATTAAAATCACCTATAAATTCTCTCCTTTACTTAATCTTTCATGAATTGCACAGACTATAAGGCATCTGTCATTGCTACTTCCCACAACAGGCTATACAATCACACAGCGCACCTTGTTACATTTTTAACGCATCTTGTCTCGGTTTATAAAATGCTCTTCTTCGAGTGAAGAACCGTAATTACGAAATATTGTTTTCTCGAGAGCCTACTTATCAAATAATCCAACTTCGTAGTTCGTTTCTTTTGATTCACAGCTCCTTTCTATCCTCCAAAAACTTTTTCAATTATCTTCGTGGCCTCGTAACGTACCTAAAATTTTTATTTCTTTTATACCCCGGTTCTTATCATCGCTCCATTTAATATTATGTACATACATATTCTCTCGTTCCAGGTACTTGAATTCGGCCTAATTTTCAACACCTACCCCTGGCACGCAAAAACCCGGAAGGGCGGGATGAAATCTGCACCGAGGTGAATAACCTTTTCGAGATTCTCTCAACATATAAGCTGTATTGGTAAGCAAACTAAACCATCGCATCGTATATTGCGAATTATCTAATCTCCCTATTAGATATACGAACGTCTCCCCCTTCTTGTCAATTGCGTTCAATACTCGACTCGCACTTACCTGAAAAAACGACGCCGTTGAATTCCTAATACATAATGTATCTTGTGATGTGAAACCGGAATCTTGTGAAGAAACGCTACATAAGCGATGTGTTCCATTCAATTGCGGGGGATGATAACGCTAATGATAAAATAATTCAAACATCAGCTACAATGCAACTACGAGTACATTCTTACTTCGATAAGCCAATTTTAAGTAAGAGGTATAATAATAAAGGTATACTAATGTGTAGGTAAGGTACGTAGAAAGATAGGTAGATAGATACGAGTATAATATGCTGTGTAAGCGTAAAATAAAACATAAGTGTAAACGTGCGTCATATTTCAAGATACTATTAATTTTTTCTCCTCTTTTTCTCTCACTACTCATTCACACAGACACACCTGGTCATTTTTTTTCTGAGTATCTCTCTTTGTTTTGGTGAATCAAGTCAACTCTAATCAAGCGTTCAAGGTTTATCTACCATTTAGGAATCGTATTACGTTAAATTTTACACTGCATACCTATTACCTACATCTTATCTGAGGATATACGAAACCATATTGTAGATATACTATACAGTAAGTCCCATTAGCCCTGAACGGTGCCCTTTAAACGTATATTCGAATGGATGGAGATTGGAGATGTTGAAATGATTTGAATGATTTGGAGTACATATTTCACGATTCGAAATTTTTTGGGTCAACTTACAGGGTGTCCTAAAAATATAGAAACGTATTCAAAAATAAATCAAAAAACCAGTCTCAAAACCATGAAAACTGAATGATTTTTTCAAAAGTACTCCAATCAACGTGCTCTTTTCATATTGAAAATTTCTCTAGAAAAATCAAAGTTCATGATTTTCAAGACACCCTGTACAAAAGCCAAAAAATCACAAATACCTACCTGCATAAAAAAACACTGTTTTTTTTAAGAAAAAAAAAAGAACCTCAAAACCATTCGAAACTATTTCTTTATCTCCATTCATTCGGAAATAAAAGCAACCGGACAGACCAGGACAAATGGGACATCCTGTATGTATTTTTTTCCAAGCATTTATACGAATCACGATATCTCAAACAATGAATTTAACCAAATGAAAAAATTCTCTACCTTTTAGCCAAAAAAAAAATAAAAAATCCACGTTGGCGTAGATTTCTTTAGCTTGTAATATTTTTCCTATAGAAATGTGATGACAGAAAGGGGTGGCTGTAATTCAGCACACCCACGTATAGATTATCCAAACCCTTACACGTGTACCACCCAGTTTCCTTTGAAATTCCACCTAAACCCACAAAGAAAGGCTACAATTAAATTTTCCCAATGTCATTATACCTATCTTCTGGAGATAAACTAAATGAAGGAAACATTTCTGCTATATCTCTACTTATCGTATTTATATAAAATTTACGTAGGTGTTTTATGAAGAGAGTTCGAGACTTATCTACTTTTATAACAAAGCGATTAAGGCTACCAAAAAAAAGACAAAATAACACCAAAAAATTATAATGTATAGAAAAATCACTAAAAAAATAAAACATTACAAATTAAAATAAAAATTTGAACTATTTTTCAACTTTTCGAGAAAAAAACGAAACTTTTTTGACAATTTCTGGCAAAAAAGCGAGACTTCCGGGTAAATATTAGAAAAAAGTAAAACTTGATGGAATTTTTTGCTAAAATGGCACAATTTTATTTGCTAAAAAAAAAATATGAAAAAACGAGAATTGTTGGCAAATTTTAGCAAAAATTAAGATTTTGACAATTTTAACAAAAAACGGGGCTTTGGGAAAATTATTGACAAAAAAGTGATAGGCCCTACTTTTAGGCGATTTCTGAATAATTTGTTGGAAAAAAGTGAGAACCTTCAGTAATTTTGCTAAAAAGCGAGAATTTTCGTCAAAAAGCAAGGATTTGGCAATTTAAGCAAAAAGAATTTTTTTTAAAAACTTCAAGGTAATTTTTAGCAACTTCAGCTGAAAAATCAAGACTTCACAATTTCGCTAAAAAGCGAGAATTTTCGTCAATTTTTGACAAAAAGCAAGACTTTTCGGCAATTGTATCTACTGTAGGCAAAAAAAAAATGATACGCAATAAGACGACTTTGAGAAGACGGACAGAAGGGTCAATGACCTTGGGAGGACATGCAGGTGACCTTGGGAAGCCAACCAGACACGTAAACAACCTTGAGAGACCAGACAGGTGGGTCAATGACCTTAGAAGGTCAGATAGGTGACCTTGCGGGATCTGAATAGACGGATTAATAACTTTAACAAGCTGGGCAGGAACACAAATGACCTTGAGAAGCCAGACAAACGAGTCAATGATCCTAAGAGGTCAGGCAGGCAGACAGATGACCTTGGGAAGCCAGACAGACAGTCAATAGGCTGAAAACCTGGTTTGAATGGTCTGATTAGACCATATCAGACAACACCGGAATCGGATCAAATTTTGGTTAAATGACTTGCGTTCGTACAGACACATCTGATCGAAGTCGGGCTTTAGGCTGCGTACGATCTCAGCATAAAGCTCAGGCTTGCTCAGCATCAGGCAGGAGATTTGGTCCGGATGATTATGTTATGTTTGATCGAGCATTACGTCAACTTGACCAAAAAACATATCCATTATTAAATTCTTTCTTCGAAGAGGAGACTTTACTCCTATTATTTCTCAGAAAAATTTAAATTCTACCATTTTGAATTTGTATACAATCCTTTCAAAAAGAGACAATGAGATTTTCGATTTTTTTTTAGAGCTGGTTTTTACCTTCTCTTTTGAAAAAAAATCAAAATGTACACTTTTTTCAATTTTATCGCTAATTTATATTTTATAAAAATAATTTTAAAAGTACCCACGAGTAAAAGCGTGTTTTTTAAACGAGGTACACATTTAAGCTGTTATTATTATGCACAACAAAATGTTTGTTGAAATTTATCAAAACGCTACTCGACCATTAAAACTAATTGCATAGTTATCAAATATATTTCTATTATAAACATACAAAAACAAGTATATAGCTCCTAAACTGATAAAATTTTGAGCAGAAAAACAATTTAAAAATTTCCCATTTCAGTCAGAGAGGGAGACGTGAAAGGTAATTTTTGAAAACTGAGAGAGAACTTTTGAAATTTTAAAAATTCTTCTAAAATTTTGTCATTCCACAGTAATTAAACAATCTGCCTTCCGCTGTTAATGTATTATTTTCCAACATCAAAGAAACTTCTTATCTCAATCTACAAATAATGTGCAAAAATATCGAATTTTTATCGTACTCGTGTAACACCATTATCAGTATTGTTGACTATTTGCTGTTCTTTTTTTTTTTTTTTTTTTAGATTTTTGTTGAAACAATATAACACCTAAGCGCTCAAATACATATCCCACCTAAAATCTGATTTTAAATTCGAATTAAAATTTCTACCAGCAATTTGACCCTCAATCATTAAGAATTTTTCACTCAACCGGATGGAAAAGAAAATCAGCACCTCATCAAAGGCTTTGGAATGAAACGAGGAGAAAAAAATTATACTAAAAATACTACTTATTTCTCGACTAAGAAGCAAGTTACACGAGTGTAAATTATCATAGAAGAACACGGTAAATAGAGAAATACGAGTATATAAGATTTAGAACAGCTCTAATAAAATATGCATGTGTAATACATACAACGTTTGCATGTCTTTTATCTGATTTGTGGAGCTAACCGGAATGTATACGTTATTAATTAATCCTTAACTCGGCTATGTGTTTCTTTAGAGTTTACACGAATTCATTTTTCATAATTCAACAGGTACTCAATCACCATTACCTAGTTAATAGAAACTTTTTACAGGCGACTGTAACTTATAAATAAGCACAATGAAGAAAAAATAGAGCTAAAAAAGCACCACGTTTTCTCGTCTATTTTGTAATTATAAATTATAATTAACCTCGTTGTATATATCTTCGTTTAAACGAGACCACGTCGTCTTATTGGCATCCTCGGTACAAGATCATTTTCCTAATGACTTCCCTTCTCCTCGAACCCTCATCCCTTAAACAATTTCGCGCTGATTTAAGCTCGTTTGAAATCGTTAAAAGCGTCTTTTGCAGAAACGAAAGTTTAGCTTTTCTCTCGCTCGACATAAATATTTAGTAGGGCGAAAAATCTTCGACAATTCAACGTACATTCGAACAGTTTTCCTTCTCATTTCACCCAAAAAACACAGCGTACTACAGATGCTGTTTTATAATATAAAATCCGCTAAACTACGAGAGTAATCTCTATCGTAAATTTGCCAACATTGACGGCGTGATTCGTCGTTTTTATTTTCTGCCAGCAAACGATATCTACCTCTTGCTCGGCTAATTTTTCCAGATACGTTTTTGCTGTCAAATCATACACGCGTATATCACTTTTGCAGACGTCGTCGCTAACGAGACGAGTTGTTCTTTTTCGAATATAACTAACAGGCGAAATTTCATTTATTAAAATCCGAGAGCTGCGGAATCGCGCACGAAATTCTAACAAGGCTGAATACGCCGAAAAAAGCTTACAAATAAACGTCAAAATTTATCCAGCTTTGTTAACGTTACGTACCACGAATTAAATTCAGCCACACACGTTCGTATTTACGTACGTTTTTCCAGGCCGAAAAAAAAACCTTACCCTTAGGAATGTTTAAAAACGTCGACTAAACGATGTTTACAACGTAAATATCAAACAGTTGCCCCGCACCGAATTACACAGCACTACATCGAGAGTTCGAATATACTCGTCAAAAAAATTCTACGTAAAATGAACTCGAATTGTAAAACAAACCACGTGTAAGTATTCCACCGTCGTCGTGAGCGTAAATTTTTCACCTTTTAATCAATTTAATCGCATTTTCAAATTACCTTCATCTCGCGAATTTTATTGCGATGCATGGTCTAACCGTAAGTAATATTTCGTTACAAGAATACCGGTTACCGAATGTAAAATATGAGTTATTTTAGCTCGAGTTGGGAGTTGATCTACTCGTTTCGTTTTAGCAACGTTTATCAACCCGAAACTTTCGACGGTCTTCGGTAGAAAATTTGAATTAAGTTCAGAAAATTATTCCTCGCTTAGGTAGCTACATATTAAATTGTGGAAAGCTAACGACGCGACGAGTGCGGAATATGGAAGGAATTTAATAAATTTTCCAACACATAGGAGCTTGAGTATGATGGACACGTAAAACATTTTCAACAATTTCAGCAAAAATATGGGATGAAATTTTCGTATCGAGAGATTGAATTAATTACGAAATTAAGGTATACAAAATCCAAGAATTTCTGGATGGTGGGTTTCACTACACGAGGGAAAACATATTTAAAATGAAGTTCGGAAATTTCTCAAATAATTATTTGAATCTTAACAAAGTGATTTGGGAACTACATACTTGAATTCTTCAGACAATATCTCGTAATCATATTTTTTCAAAAAACTAACTTGAAGATTTTTCATTTTTTTACCACCCTCTCTTCTTCCAGACTATTCTCCAGATCGTCTATAGTCAGCTTAAAATAACGAGATCAGATTGGAAATTTTAGAAAGATGAAATGTAATTTTAGGAGAAAAAGATGAGTCCTTTTATAAACTACATAAGACAAATCTAGAGTACCATCTACCAAAAATTGCTAAAAAAACATGTTGAAAATGTCATAAAACCAATTGTAAATGACCAAAAGTTGATATAACGAGGCAAAATTTAAGCTAAGTTCGCAAAAAAAAAACTGCTAAATCAGCACAAAACCATTGAAAACTACAAAAAAATCACGAAATTCCGCAAAAAATTTGTTTTAAACATCATGAAAACATTTAAGTAGAAATGAATAAAAATTTATGAAAAATTGTAAAATTTGATCAAAAAAAATTTTTTAATGTTGTAAATTACGTAAAATTGATCAAATATTATGATATCAAAATGGAATGAAAATTTTCACGAGAATTCCCCAAAGTACTATAAAAAACGATAAAATCACTATAAGGAATTCATAAAGCTTTGGTGAAATTGAACAGTTTTTGAATCATCATGAAATTGACATTGCTCAAAAATTCCTTGAGACATCCTAATTTGAAAATGACTAAAAGTTTATAAAAAAAAAGTGGAATTAGAGCAGAAAATGAAAAAACTACCTACCTTAAAAGCGATGATTTTTCAATTTTTGGACATGCCAACTCGTATCAAGTACAGAGCCATCGAGAATTTACACGATTTCATGGCTCAACACTCCCCCTCTCTCCCCTACAAAAATCAATTCGTGAAAAAATTATGAGATTATTTATAACTTTTAGAACGAAACTAACTACTACCAATTTTAATTTTATAAATCTTCATGCACTCATTGTACAAGCGTTGAACTTTCTGACTAAGAAATTTTCTCAATCAATAATTGTTCATTCGAGAGAGAAAAAAATATATGGATTAAAAATTTTCAAATAAGTTCAAACGGTGCACGCCATCATTTATGCCAGGTTTCACTTCTAGAACTCAACAGAAAACTGGGGCCGGCCGGCCGGGAATAATCGTCCTTCCATCCTTCTTTCTCTAAAATCCTTGAAATATTCAGAAACTTATTTTTTTTATATGTACATTAAAAAAACGTTATTCATCAGAAATAACAGAAATTCTGCAAAATTCAAAAATTGCGCAAAGAAAAAGATTTAATTCAATCATAGGGTGTCTAACAAAATCTCAATTTCAAAAATAAGGACTTTAGAAAGAGTGAGGAAGCTTTTACGAACACACTTTCAAATTGAAAAATGGGCTGATATTATCCCCTCTGCCAAAAAAATACCGCGCTCAAAAAATCATCACTTCAACTTTTGCTATTTTTAGAGTTCAAAAAATGAAAAATCTAGAATGATTAAAAATCACAATTTGAAAATTATTCGGGGGAAAAATGTTATGGATTAAAAGGTCTTTTCTTGACTTTTTGAAAAAGGAGTTCTGAAGCAAAAAGAAGTACTCTTTCTGACCATAAGAACCTGTTGAACAACTTGTTAGCTCTAAGCGTCACAAAAAATTTTCGAATATTTATTTTCTATTTTTTTTTTTTTTTTTTTTTTTTACATCAAGATAATGATATGAATGTTTATATTTTTTGGAAGTGGACATGTTTAAAATGTAGGAGTACATACCGACCAAAAAAAAGTATTTCCCTAATTTTGAGAATGATTTATACTTCCATTTGAGACTATGACCATTTTTCCCAAAACAGGTCCTCGATTTTTTCGAAAATTTCCCCTCTTTGAATTTGTCAAAATCCATCGACTGTTTTTTTGAGCGAGCCGATTCACTCTGATGTTTATATTTTTTGAAAGTGGAAGTGTTTGCAAAATGAACGTACCAACCAAAAAAAAAAAAAATCTCAAATCTTTTTCTTTATTTTTCAGATCACGAAAGAAAACTAAAACTATGTGTAATCTCTGAAGGGCATTTATTATTCATCTTGGCATCTTGATAATGAATTGTATTAATAAGAGTTTATTGGGCTATTTCAAAAAAACATCCTGCTCGAACTGTAACTTCCACAGTTGGAAAAATCCCAACTGATAGACATACTAGATATGGTAGGTACCTATTACGTAAGCAAAGGAAATTGAAATCCTGATATCAATTATCATCAAAAGTTATCTCCCGACATCCTACCACTAAAATACATTTTTTGATAAAGTGCGAGTGAACAATAATTTATCGTTACAAAATATGTACATTGTACTTTCACAAATAAATTCACCGTACGAAGTAAAATTGCAAAACTACATTCTCACGACTCTTTCAAGAGTTTAAAAATCCCCACATGAAACATATTAAATTAAATACTCGAAAAATCAATTACCTATAACCTGTCAGAACACCCTATCTTCTCCCCAATATAACCTTCATATTTCAGCGATGTGATCACGTTTGGAAAAAAATTAACGTCATTTCTCAAGTACCAGCCAAAATGACTCAATATCACCAACTCTACGATATCAAAATATAAACCAGATAAAATTTTCAAATCGATTCGTGATTCGTATAAATACTCAGTATATACCTTCTTCTACCTACATTCTCACAATCTCAACGCAAACATCAAAATAACCAAATAGATGATACCTACTTCAGCTTTTGAACGACTTGAAAAAAAAAAAATACGTAAAAATAAATTGCGTACATAAAAGCCAATCGAACTATCACGAGTCGTGCAAATACTCACCTTATCGAGTAGTCTGAGCTCGAAATATGGATTAAAAAGTCAATAACACTTACTTGAGATGATGATCGATTCCAGTACATGTGATTGGGCGAATGATGAGATTTACTGCTTCCGCTAGACGAGCTATTTAGCGAGCTTATACTGCACATGCTAGATTTACGAGAACCAATAGAACTAGGACTACTTGGAGGTGGACTTTGGAACGTCCACGATGCATCGGTGCATTTTAAATCGGTTAAAACCTGCAAAAAAATTTACATCTTTGAACATTTTTTTCTTCTTCGATCTTCTCTCTTTCTCTCTCTATTTGAGAAGTATTTTCGTTCGCATTGCAAAAAAAAAAAAAATCCCGTCCGATATTTTCCATGTTTCGAGCTCTTAATCTTTTCGCATATCTTACTCGATGTACACAGTTAAGTGTTATCAAACCAGTCGTATGTGAGAACCAACTCACGAAAACAAACATGGCGAAAACACCTTATACTCTTATATCGTGAGAACCATTAGCTATCATTTTCATATCATCGATGTTGATTTAATGACTAACACTCCTCTAAGTAAATACCGATCGTGTTATACCTGTTCCGAAGCAGGTGGTAATGAATATGGGTCACTCGTATGTTTCTCCAGCTGATCCATAGCTTCCTCAAGGTGCGATAATTCTGATAACATTGAGATCTCTTCATCCTGTGTACAGACGGAGGAAAAATGCCCGTGTTTACTTGTTTTTCTCCAATTACCACCAACAGGTACATAGGTCTACATAGTACGGGTATTTTGTTTCAATACTCACGACGACTGGTTTCAGAAAGGTAACAAATAAACAATATCGACTTCTTTCTTCTATTAAAGCTTCGCGTACTGCTTTTTTCTCCGTTTCTTCGAGTACTGATTTTTTCTCCGAAACTTCCAATAATGCCTTTTGTAAATCGTCCGCTCTTCCGCTTTTACGAGCTTTCTTTTGTAACCGTAACGTATCCGTTGAGCGTTTTTTCAATTCGGATCTGGCTTTTTTGTAGTCTGTAACAGAAAATAAGAGAAAAAAATTATTAAAAAATATATATCTAAGAGAATATGAAATCGCTGGAAAATGTCAAACGTATTGTATCTACAAGCAGAAACCCTATCAAAATGTTTTTCCTCATTTTTTTCCAATTTAGTGTTTTCAACGGATTCACAGGTGAAATTTTCTTCCATCTTGGTATTTTTATTAGAGGAAATTATTTAACGAATAGGGCACCGATTCCGGAACAATTCTCAATTGGCAATTCCTAAATGCATTATAGTTACTCGACATCCGGCTGAAAATTACAGCACTTCCGTCCCAACCCTCTGAGGGGTTGAAGAGCCAGGACTCGTTATTTTTCACGAATTCACGCGATTTCTTAGGCAATGTTCAATTTAAAGGGTCCATATCTCGCGACTGGTTGACCCCCCCAACTTCATTTTTTGAAATTCGCAAAAGCTACAGGTTTCCAAAATTTAATCCAGGCAACAGTGAGTAGGACAAATAGGCCAATTGTTACTCGTCTCGTTATCTCAAACAGCTAGGTACTTTATTTATATACATATACGCACGCTGTGCGCTCCTCTATCAAATTTAATCACATTAACGATACGTCAGTCGACTCGACTCAACTCGGCGATAAAATATAATATTTCAAGCTTTCCATTTCATTTCCACCGTTGTTGGATGCTGTTGCTATGTTGAATGGTATAATGAATTAGCTAAAGCGATCTGTACAACCAGAAGACGCTACGAGAAGGAAATTTCCGTCGCGTCCGAATTAAATGGAAATTTCGTAAAGAAAGTAATAACAAATTCGCTTGCCGCGTATTAAACCGGCACAACCTATAAATCTGCGAGCCGAAAAACGCGTCTCCGCTCCACGATTAAAGTAGATTTTAATCGTTGTAATGGATCAACATTAACATACATATACCACGAGACATCGCGCGATGACAATAACATTCGTCGCGCTGTCGCAGAAATATACCTACATACACCAAATGTGTGTATGATTTACTGCCAACGCCAGGAAGGAAGAAGCTGTCTCCGGGCGTGAATTCGTCCGCAGTGCACGATTTATTGGTAAAAACAAAAATCTCGAGTGTTTGACCTTATTCTCAAACAATTGTGAAAAAACTTACGATTTACTCGAGACGATTAATATATCATTTTTCAAAAAAATTTCGAGAAATTGATCGAAAATTCGGAGAAAAAGTTTGCTGCAACTTTATTATTTTGGATTGGACTTGACAAAAATTAAGAGATTTTTAAGAAATAAAATGAACGAAAACATTCGAAATTCGAGATCAAATTTCTGCAACAACAGTAAGCAATTTTTTTTCGATTCTGATTACGTTTTTTTTTTGTTGAAAATTTGGGAGGTTTTTTCAATTTTTGATCCATTTTTTTGCAATCTTGAACGACTTTCAGAATGGATCTATTTCTAGATTTTAGAACAATGACGTTTAAATTATTTTAATTGATTCTTGACTTTTAATTTTTTCAAGATTACCTACTTGTGTGATTTTTGGAAGATTTTCAAGATGATTCTCCTCATTTTAGCTTTTTGATTTGAACCTAATAATAAATTAACAGTTGAAAAAAATGGCTTTTACATAGCTGGTACTCAGTTTTTTCCAAAAAAAAAAAAAAAAATACCTGGCAAAATTTAGCAAAACAAAATTTGAAAAAGTAACCAAAAAAGTGACAAAACGTGCGCAGAGCATTTTATTGTAACTAGGTACTTTTAAAAAATTGGTGTATTTTGCAACTTTTTGGTCGTTTTTGGAAACAAAGTTAGCTTTTATCAATATCTCGGGCAAAAAAAAAAACAATTTTTGGGTTGGACAATTTTTTTCAATTTTTTTTTTGCAAAAAACGATCTTTTTAGGCCAAAAGCAAAAATTTTTGTCAATTTTTGAAAACCCTAGAATTTTTTATAAACAGCAACACTGAAAATTTCAGAAAAAAGCAGAACCTTGTGAGAATTATTGGCAAAAAAATAGACATAGACATTTATTTTTAAAGTGCTTACAACACAATAATATTTTGGTTTTAAAAGCACTTATACTATTTTTTGAAAAATTAAACTAGATGGAGTAATTTATCATTTTTTATTAATTTAATAAAATTATTTAAATTTAATTTAATCATCAATGAATTATTTGTTTAAATCATCTTTTAGATTTTGAAGGTTTAAAAAGGGGCAAACAATCAAGTGGTTGTTATCAAAAATTATGTCACAATTATTACAACATAAAGGGGGATTAATTTTTTTCAAAATATAATTATGAGTTAATCTGGTGTGACCAATTAAAAGTCTAGTAATTTTTGCTTGAGATCGACGATTAATACTTTTAATTTTGTTGAAGTTTCTAAAAAATGATACGTAGTTGTAGAACATTCCTGGCAAAAATCGAATTTTAGGTAGGTAATTATTCTTCTTAAAAAATAAAGAGGCTTTTTTCGGAATTTTGCTAAAAAGCGAGCTTTTTTGTCAAAAAGTAAAACTTTCACACTTGGCTGGCAAAAATCAAGAAACTATCGGCAAAAAATCATACTTTTTCGCAATTTTTATTGAAAGAATGTTACTTAAGACGAGACTTTTGGGTAATTTTTGAGGGAAAAAACGAACTTCTCAGAAATTTTGGCAATTATCAAGACTAAACAATTTTAACAAAAAGCAGGACTCTGGTAATTATATAAGTTGACAAAAAAATGATATTGTTTCGAAATTTTTGCCGAAAAAATGAGACTTTTCTCAACTTTTTGGCAAAAAAGCGAGACTTTTTGGCAATTTTCACAAAAAAAAATTGTTTGCAATTTTTGGAATAAGAGGCAGTGTAGCCAGTTGAATAAGAATTCGGAATGGAAGTTTTAATGATTTGAAATAAAATTTTGCCTTTTAATCAATTCTCAATTTCTTTTGATTTTGGATCAATTATTTTTGATTTTAAAATTACTCTTTCGAATCCGTTTGTACAATTTTGGTCTAAATTTCTCATCTCCTCCCACGATGAATTTTAGGTATGCAGAATGGTGGAGAAGGAGGGGAGGGGTCCAGAAGAGACCAGGAAATCTTAAAGCTAAAAAGAAGGACCTTGGAAGGACATTTTCAAAATGAAAAATAAACTGATTACCCCCCTTCCCACCCCTACAATATATTTTCACAAAATTGCCAAGAAAAAAGCTTCAAAAATTTTATAATTTCTGAAAGAAACGAAAAAATAATCCAAGAAAATACATCAAACAATGAAAATAATCAATTGGTTTTCATTAACAAAATATTTAATTTTTTGCTATTATATTTAATTATTTTGACGTTTGAAAAAATAAAAAATTCTGAAAAATTGAGTTTTCATTTTTCGCTTGATTTTGATTTAATGACAGAATCATTTGAAAATTCGAAAAAAGAAGGACCTTCGGGCAAAAAAACGAACTTTTCCTAAGCTTCTGGGTCGGAAGGAATGTTGAACACCCTGAAGACTTGTGTCACCCTGATCCTAGAACGAATCTCCTATATGGAGTCGACTGCTGCCCATGCCCTCCCCTCTTTAATGACTCCGATTCTGAATTGATTTCTTGAGCAGTTTTTCAATAGATTTTCCAACAATTTCTGAAAGATTTCTCGATTTTGAAATAATTTTAATGAAATTTCAAGGCCATTTTTTCGATACCATATAGATTAGATTTTCTACATATTCACATTCCGAAAAAATATCTAATTTTCAATGGATCTACCGGCAATTGTGAGAGGATTTCTTATGAACAAGAGTACCTATCCTTGCATTTTTGAAAGAATTTTCCAAATTTGAGTAAATTCACAAACGATATCGAAAATATAGCCACTCGTGGTAAATTTTCTGTCTGTTTTTATTTCAAGTTTCCTTTCGACTGAATTGCATCAGAAGGGAACTACGTAAGTATTTCTCAGCGGAATTTTTCAATTCATTAATACATTATTGTCGACTCGTCGACGGAAAACAATACGTGATGGTATGAATGGTAGTCGAGTGCGAATGTTACTCGCGTGTGATTTACTAAATAGCACTAGTCACTAAGTAAGTACCATTTAATAAGGAAACACCGTGTTACGCGAATGAGCGACTTATGCTAGAGGTTTTTCTTTCCTCCGTTTCTCTCTCCAAATAATACACTCGACATCCTTTTTGATTATGAATTAAAATCCTATTGTTGATTGTACGGGTCACGTTGGTGATATTAATTAACGTACTACGTAAAAGATTTCTATCACAAAGAACAAGAACCCTTTTTGAGTCGACGTAGTATACGTATGCTATACGGTCTTCGAGTGACAAAGTTTTCTTTTGTCGGTAAATACGTACATAGGCGGTTTTGCAACGCACGTAGGAAAATTCACGAGTAAGTGTACGACGATGTACGCGTGTTGAAAAAAAAACAAGGCGAATTTGAATTTTATAATAATAAACGTCGTCACGTGGTGATATAAACTTGCTGGTACATCTACATATACTTGGCTGAAGTATCGAATTACTTGTACAATGTTGCGTAGGCTACAGTATGTAGATGTAGATGTAATAGTATGTAGCGCATTTACGTATAATGTACGTATATATTGTGTCCCTTATATACCAGCAACTTTAAGTATCATTAGGAAAAAAGAAGCTCGAGAAAAGTTGTTTAGCCGATGTAAATAACCCTACACTAGGTCGAGCTTTTCCTCGTGTTATTTTTTTCCATCGTGTACCTACTTGTATAAATGTATCACTACGCGATATAATAAGGAGAAAAGGGTTCGTTAACCCCTGATGGGCCCAATGTGACCGCTATATTTTTTTATTTTTAATTTCGCTCTAGAAATAATGAAAAGATTTTCACCGGCGTCCGTTTCAAGCCGAATCGGGCGTGTTTCCGGTATGCATCAATTTACGTCATTTATCAATTGGGAATAAGAGATTTTTGGTGCTCGATGAACAGCGAACGAGCGAACGAACGAACGAATAAACCAACCAACGACAAAATCGAGTGACATGACTTTTTCCGCAATCAAAGTCTGGTGCAGTTCCGGCGTTTAAACGAGATGCACGAGCATTTTCCCCATTAATTAATGGTTTGGTTTCACCTTCAAAATACTCGTATGTAGCGCATCTCTCGTCCTCGTCGTCGTCGCGTTTATGAGGGTAATTTTTCTGCGACCAGCCGAAAAGAAATTAAAAAGAAAGTTTATCGGGGGAATTCATTATACGAAGGATGATGCGGTTTGTGTGGTTTATTTATGAGATAGCCGACCTGGTGCATTTATACGTGGTACGTGGGATTTTAATATGCCGAGTATTCCCCACACTTGTGTATGCAAAAGTAGCTTTGTGGTGGTCATCGTGGGCTCAAAGGGAACAGGCATAGCGTTAATGACGTTCACTGCGTGTTTTAGATCGTCCAAAAGAGGAAATTAATCCTTTTGGTGTTTTGGACAAAACCTGAAGATGAATTCGAAATCGATTACTTATTAAATTTTAATAATTCATGTTCTGCTTACTATATTTCCCTTCTCTGTGTAAATGAATAAAATGCACGTTGATTTGAATGGAGGGACCGAACTACCAAAAAAAGTAGCTTTAGGAACCAAAAAAGTTACAAAACAATACATAAGTAAGTAGTACAAGAAGTTGAACTATTTTGCATTTTTTTATAAAAAAGACAAGACTCTGCCAATTTTTTAGAACCAAGCAAATTTTTTTGCAATTTCTGGCAAAAAAAAACAATTTTTGACACCCAAAAAAAAACGAGAATGACAACTTTTGCAAAAGAAAAGGCTTTCTGTCAGTTTCTGGCAAAAAAGAAAGATTTTTGGACAATTTTTGTAAAAAAATGAAAAATTTGGTATTTTTTTGCAAAGAACGACAATTATTTTTAGCAACTTTTTTAAAAAACGAGAATTTTTGTCAATTGAGAAAACGAGCATTTTCGACAATTTTTTGACAAAAAGCAAGATTATTTTGACAATTTTAGAGAAAAGCAGAACTTTTTGAAAATTAAGCGAGAGTTCTGAGGTACTTTTGGAGAAAAAATCAAAAGCTTCAGCTATTTTTATAAAAAGCGAGAATTTTTCAAAAAGTAAGAACTTGAAAATTTCAGCAAAAAGTAACAAATTTTGGGGAATATTTTATTGGCAAAAAAAATATTTTCTCACAGTTTCTGTCAAAAAACAAGTTTTTTGCTTGCAACTTTATGGGGGAAAAACGAAACTTCTAGATATTTTTCGACAACTGCTGCTAAAAAAGCAACACTGCAGTTTTCTTAGACAGCGAGAAAATTTGTCAATTTTTGCCAACAAAACAAAATTTTGAAATTTTATTAGCAAAAATCAGGACTTTTAGACAATTGGGCAAAAAATGATACTTTTGGAAATTTTTGTGGAAAACCGACGAGACTTTCTTTTAATTTGTAACTAAAAAAGTGAGACTCAAGTAGGTATGGCATTTTTTAAGGGTAATTTTTAGAAAAAAAAGTAAAGACCTTTTTGGAATTCTTTGCAAACAAAAGGCCAATTTTTTCAATTTTTGAAAAAGTGAGAATTTTTTACAATTTTTGGGAAAATGCAATACTGACAATTTTAGCAACAAACAAGCAAGACTTTTTGGAAATTACACACAAAAAAATATATTGTTTAGAAATTTCCGGTAAAGAAGGAGACGACGGTTGGGTAATTTTTGGAGAAAATGCTCTTTTGCAATTTTCTCCAAAAAGCGAGACTTTTTGCAAGTTTTTGGTAAAAAAAAATGAGCATTTTTCAATAATTATCGGCAAATTTCTGGCAAAAAAGTGAGACTTATGAGCAATTTTTTAAAAATAAGGTGAATTTTTTCAGCAATTTTGCTAAAAAGCAAGAATTTTTGTCAATTTTTGGGATAAAGCAAAACTTGAAAGCAAAACTTTTTGATAATCATTGGCAAAAAATGATACTTTTTTGCAATTTTTATAAAAACGTGAGACCTTTTTTGCATTTTTTCAAGTAAAAAAGCAAACAGTTGAAATTCTTGTACAAATTTTTTTTTAAAAAATTCCATTTTTGACGGAAAGTCTTTAAGATTATCCTTTATTCTTTGAAGTTGGCCATCCTCTTCAAAATTAAATTCGTCCAATTTCGAATCAAGTTCCACAGCAAAGGCCAAGTTGATACCTATGCTTAAAAAAATCGACTCTTGAAGGGGGCTCTGGACTGATTCGAAATTTGTCGCAATTCTATTTTAGGAAAATGGAAATTTTATTTCTTTAAATTTGGTTTAGGGGTGTGAATGATATATTTTTTTCAAAAACCTAAATTACAACTCGATCGGAGTTGATGTCATTTAACAAATGTAAATATACCTTTTTTTCTTCTCCGCCATCAATGAAAGAAAAAACAAACGTCTACGAATCATGTATGTAATTGTACATACGTACGATTCACTCAACCCACATTACATGATTTTTTTCTCGTTCTGCACAGACTCTCAGTACCCACTCGGGTGCTCAGGTCACCGGTATTGAATAATTGCTGCGACTAGCTCGAAACCCCTTTTATGGAAACTGTACATGGAGACCGATGTCAACGACTATAGAAATACAGACAAACGAGAGAGGACAACCAGCCTAGCTCGACTTTTGCATCAGAACACCACACCACAGACACCACACAGTCACACCTGCCAACCGATATGGTATCTCTACATGGATCGAGACAGCATTTTAAACCTGTTAAAAGACTCGATATCGACACTTCGAACGGCCATTTTTTTTCTCATCATCCCCGTCCAGCAAGAAACCAGCTCGATATTATGGACTCCTCTAACCAGCAAGCCAGTCAGAAAATTGTACTACGACAATTTCAACCCTACCCTGCACTCCTGCAATTGCAGGTATTTACTAATTACGAATAAAACCATCCATTATTTTTATCACTCGATTAACTATAGGCTGTATCAGATCAGATGCACCCAGACTGGCATCTCGCCCTCGCCTTTTCAATCCATATGGTTCGCGAAGCATGGATTGTTTTAGTTAACGAAAACAAAAAATAAAGTCAAGCCCAGCTAACGCAGATGCACACGAACCGTTTCCTATTTCGTCGTCGTATATCCGGTTCTTTGTGTTCGATCCGAACGTGTTTTTTGTGTACTATGTACTAGTAGCAGGGCTTTAGTACATAGCACATACTACATAAAAACGTTTGATTGTGTTTAAATAAATCCGGCCATAGCGGGTATGATAAACCTGTCGGAAGACTATGGAGTATTTTTTTCTCTCCACCCTCATCATGTACCTGTTCGTTGACAAATACAAATGTCATTTAAATGCACAACAATGTAGACGATTGTTTACAATCGTATTTCCAGCGAAGGTATGCGTCTCTGTCTACACTACGCTAAAGTAAAAGCTACCTATCTCCTATAATACACGAGAGGACGATGCTCAAAAGTCGTATCAATGATTTCGACCGAGTATCTATGGGATTTCTCGTGATATCCGACCATTAGCGCTTACAAGAGAGGTTTTAATTACGATAAAAGCAACTGCGAGTATTTTTCGGCGAGTTTTCCGCCTCCCATCTAGCGTACCTGTATAATTGGCTGAAATATGGCGAATTTTCCAACTCTCCCAGGTATCGTTATACACATCGTACTACACAAATGCTTACGTATACCGATGAGATACCTAACGCGCTAAAAAAAAATCGAAATTTAACCTAACACGATTACACTTCTCGATACGACCCGAGCAAACTGATAATAATGAAATAAATTATACGGATTGGAGTTTTTTTTTTTTTTTTTTTTTTTTTCAAACTACGGTATCCGCAATGGTACCTCATGTAACTTATACGAGCTGTGTTTTTTCTCCTAATTTTCGTGTTTTTTTCCTTCGTTTATTTTTACTTTCGCGATAAGCTTTCCCGATGGTGTATTTGATGACTATTATTACAAGGTTGGCCGGTGTTGCGTTCAGCTCGAATTTCCAAATGCGTACAGCGTTGCGTTGTCCAATCGATGACTCGTTGACAATGAGCTGAATTCGCTTTTTCAAAGAGTCATTTTTACGTTAAATAGGATCGTGGAATATTAATTAGAGGAAAAAGACGTTTTCTCGAGATAAATTTCTGACGACACAGCAGAATCCTTCAAATACAGACGATTTATACGTAAATTTTGATTTCGTTGACATTTTCAACTCTAAAACATGAAAATTCGGAAGTTAACTTCGAGGAAGAATCTTGACCTTGAAAGGGCACATGGCCAGATTAGGGTTCGCCACATTTTGCAAGGTTGGAATTTTTTAGCTCCCACTCCTCCTCAAAAGTTGTTACCGCGTGTGAGAATTTCGTATATTCCTGCTTCTTAATTTTTCTCTATCCGAAAAAATACCGAGAACTCACACCAAAGTTGAAAACCCCCCCTATAATGAGAAAAATTACCCTCAGATGAGTTTTGTGGCCGGATAGGTGATCCGAAAGGCGGTTCAGCCAGTTCAGGGGCTCCCAAAATGGGAGAATCATTTTTTTTTGGTAAAAATTATAAAACATGAGAAAATTTACAGAGGTCCAACTTCGGATCGATGATGCAATTGGGCGTCTTTTATGACATAGCCTACTTGGCGAGAAATTTTTTTAGCCAAAATTGGTCAATTTATATGGGAAAAGTTTGAAAAAATCAGTTTTTTGCATTTTTGAAGGTCTTCAACCAATATGAAAAATTCTGAAAAAATAGTACCTATATTTAGCTGAGATACTCAATAAGATATTTTTATCATAATTGCATCTCTGAAAGAAGTTAGTAAAAGTGTCGTTTAAAACCTAAAAATGTTCGTTTTGTCTACAAGATATGCTTGAAAAAATTCCAAAAAATTACCATAAATGACTCTTGGTGGTATCTAACATACCTGCAAGTTTGAAAAAAATTGGTTGAAAACTGATAAGTCGGAAATTTTTGACTGAAATTGCAATTTCACTCCATTTGAAGGGGTTAGAGGCGATCAGAAAATTTTATCACAGGGATTTTAGACCATAAGGAACAACTTCTATTGAATAGTTTTAAAATCTGATGATAACGCCAAATCGCATATTTTACCCAGCAATGCTCTTTAGGGGTTCCAAGTTTCACTTATTCATCATCTTTCTTCTCAAAAATTCAATTTTCGCTAAAAATTGGAGAGATTTGCATCGAATAGTTTCTTTACAAGAAATTATCAATATTACTGTAGAATTCTTAAAATTGAATCGATTTCATCTGATAACTTTTTTCTGAAAATAAAATACGAAAGGAAACTCTTAACATTTTCAAAGAATCAAAGTGAGTCAACTTCATGGAAATTCATTCACGACAGATGTTTCACAGTTTTATCAATTCTCGTGCTGGACAATCTTTTTCAAAATGAGAAGGAATTTTACGTAATATGTTTACTAATAACGCCACTTGACCGGAATTAACACCGTTTCAAAAATCATATCAGAATGAAAGCTTATCCGTTTTAGTATTTTTGACCATCCGGTGCAAAATGAATTTAGATAACGAAATAAATTATTATTTAACCTTGAAAGAAAATACGGTCTGCTTCGAATAGATAATTTTCTTTTAAAACTCAATCGAAAGTTTTCTCTTGAAACGACTTTTCAATTTAAATTATAAATACCTTCCTACGAGTAGGTACATTTATTTTTCTACTTCTGACGAAAGTTCATTCGTCAGTCAGATGATTGAAGAAATTATATTTAGATTTACGCAGGAGCTATATTTTTTTTTCAATTTTTCATTTTTATGTGGGTTTTCAGCAGCGTACTTAATCTGTGACCTATATCCAATAAAAATTCTAAAAGTTTAGAAATAAAAAAAGAAAAAAATTAAAAATTGGTTGAGGATCAAAGACGGTAGATTTCTTTTGAGAAAACTTGGTATTTCTCAATAAAATAGAGTTTAGAATTGAAATTAAAATTTTTACAAAAAAATTCATAAGAAAAATATGTATTCATATTTTATCTAAGAATTGAAAATCATGCCAAGAAATTGAACTTCTTTTTAAAAACCATATTTCAAATCTCATCTTAAGCAGTTGACTTTAATCTAGCAGCATAGGATAAGAATAGGGAATGCTACCTCAAGTCATTAACTACTTCTCAACACGCCATTTTCAAAACCAACCATCATTTCCCAAAAGCAGAAAATTCATCGAATTTATCCATCTCTAATTCTCTATATACAAATTCAAGTTACAGCTACTTCAATCTTTACAAAAATAGGCATTTTCGCAACGAAACAAAACCATCGACTTCATCTCGAAATACTTCACGTCGATTAAAATTCTCCTCTCGAATGTCACTTCGATTCGTGACAATTATCCCAATCAAAAAATCATAATAATTTCCCAAAATAAATCATCGAATATCACGCTCCATTAGGTATAAGGTCAAACACGAGTGTTTCTTTTATTATTTTAGAACCCCGAAGAAAACCGAGACCTTCGCCTAATTCTACAGCAAATCAGCGAATCTCATTTACGTATTTTCTCCCAAACATAAACCAATAATGAAAAATTGTTTATCAACGTAATACATCGTCCAATAAACCAACTTATACTTAAACGTATAATTCCCACACCAGAAACTTTCCACGTTTAAGTTTTGTGAGGAAAAAAAATCGATCCTGTCAAGTTTTTTTCACAAACTTTACATCGAAAAATACCCAGAGTTATTAAATTTTCACATCGTCAACGAACTGTAAAGTATTTTTCCTAAATCAAAGCGTATTTACCGAGCTGTTTTCTCTTTGAGTAAAATATGCGAAAGATTCAGCTGCCTTAATTAAAATTCAATACCGAACTCGTTCCAGGAAAATAGAAGCGAAAAATATCTTAAGCGATGAAATACGACTACGACGAGTGGGAAAAAAAGTGAAAACAAGGGCGAAGAAAATTTCGCTAAACTGCTTCGCAACTTCATAGGTTAGGTATAGTTTCAGACAAATAATGGAAACTACATTACAAAACCAAGAAAAAAAAAGAATACAACTTTCGAGTTCAATATGCCATTTAGAGCTTTTAAACTCGGATATGTATTTTTTAAAAGGTTTCTTCGTGTTTTTTTTTCTACGAGGGTAAAAAAAACAAAAAGAAGGAAAATACTGAGTGAACTTCGACCGGTGTTTTATCCCTACAATATTCATCACACCAGGAAATTATTTAAATGAGAAAAAATTAAAAAGTTATTCGCCAGTTTCTTGAAACGAGACAAAAATATTAAACGGAATAAGAATCGTCATTATAAATTTTCATCGGGACGATTCCAAAGAGATAGTTTTTTTTGAAAACAATAACCTGGAAGGCCACATTGATCCACCTCCCTCGCCCCAAGCGAAAGATACGTAAAAAGAAAGGTGATTCGTCAAATCGATAAAGCATTACAATCATCATTAAACTTTGCAAATCGTTTGTGACCAATTAATAACAACACGTTACGAGAACGGTGTATTGCGACATAGCTTGCCTAGTGAAGACCTTGATTTAAGTGTATTTCTAATTTGTTACAGTTTCCAGACGAGACGAACGTATAGAAAAATCATCGCTTCGTAGGCGTGATTAAAACGTCTCTCAAAGATATTCGCCGCTTTCCCCAGATAATTTCGTTATTTTCAATGCTACACACTGTTCAATAGCCTATGCCTAGGTACACCGGAGTAATTATTATACGTAATAAACTTTTATAGGTACGAGCAGTGGAGCACGTTTGATACGAGCTCACAGATAGTGCCCCCTTATGTTTCAGTGTTCCGATCGAACGAATTTTTTAATTGTCCAGGATACCGTACCGCAATTTCTCCCATTTTTCCTTTCATTTTGCATTCGATAACGTCGCAGTGGTCGCAGCGTTTCCCAAAACAAATCTTTTTAATCGAATATAGTACATTTAGATGATTTCTACAGCACAAGGTACCTTACCAACCCAATGAACCGATATAACATCCATTCCCTTGCTGTACCAAATTACTAAATATATGTATTCGGGACCCGTATATAAATCAATCTTCCACGTACGAGTGAAAAAAAAGTAAACGTGTGCCACATGTTTTACAGCCGGCCATTCCTTATCTCCTCGTCCAGCTGCTAAAGGTCGAGCCTAATGTTTTCAAACATGCATTTCAATTCCACGTGTTCCATTTCAACATGTTGGGCTTGGGTTGGCGTTATACATTGTATAATCGTCCTCATCGTCTTCGTCGGTACTTCTACCTTGTCTCGTACTATGCACTGTTACGTGCAATGCAAGGTACAGTATGTCTCAAAAACCCAAAAATAGTTCTGGTGGCTTTTGAAGAGTCGAAGGTACGAGTACAAAAAATTCCAACCATGGAAAACCATAGGACCAATTCCTAAAATTCCAGAATGGTTTATTCAACCACAATTTGCATATTTTTGTACTCGAATTCTCAAAAAAGACCAATTTGTTTCTCTCAAGTCAATATCACAACAAATTCAAAATTTGAAAATCTGTCTCAAAAACACATAACACTACTTCCAATTCGAACAATTTTTTCGTTCAATGCAAAAAGTAGGTACCCTTTAATTCGACTCGATGAAAATCACATTTTACGATTTCAGGACACCCTGTATGCCTGTCGAACAATTTTGAAACCACTTCAAAAACACTTCTAGAATGAAGTCGTAACATTATTCCAATCATAAACCGCTCAAAATAATTAATAGAAAACATCAGGACTTTTGAGGCACACTGTACCTACTATGTATAGCAGTACGTATGCAATCTAGTGTCTATCTATGAGGTATTATGCACATAAATCATATACGAATACGTACACGTACCAGTGTCGTAGAATATGTATGTATGTGCATTTCATTGCTTTGTTTTAAAATCAATGTACGTACATTACATACATATAGCTACGTACGTTGTGATAGAAGTGAATTAATAAATGGACAAAAATACCGACACAAAGATGATAATTGGCTAGAAGAGAACCGCATAAAACGTTCATCTTTTCGCCCGAAAGCATAGCTATTGTTTGAAGGAAAAACAATCGAATTTGAAATTTCTTCTGAAAAGGGAACATCATTAAAGATAGGTTCGTTTGGAAAGGTACGAAGAAAATTACAAGTGTGATAGAACAATAGATCAGATCAAATCAAGTGATGGAGAAAAAGAGAAGGGAGAAAAGATTCCTTTTAATTCTTAAAAAATAACTATTTGATTCAGAATTTTTCCAGGAGTTTCTACTTTTTAAAGGCAGAATAGGGTGTCCTTCTTATGATTTTCAATACTGATTATTCCAATTTTCTAAATATTTCAAATATGAACAGGGTGTCTAACAAAACTCAGTCATGACCTATTTTTCACATTTTTACCGTAAGAAAATACACCCCTCCTCCCAAAAATTAAACACCTTGAAATTGCGGGGAAATTTTTTTCAATTTGCAGGCAAGTAGGTATTTCAATTTTTTGATTTTTCTAACAAATTTTTGATTTTTTGATTTAAAAAAAAAAATTTCAAGTGTATTTTGAGCAAAATTCATGATTTATTCATGACTTTCTTGACCGTTAGACATTCTGAAATATCAACTAGTTCCACTCAAAATAATCGGAAAGGTGGAAAACGCAATCAGTGACAAATTTTATCAATTAATCCACTTACTTGGGCCGAACGTTTTTGAAGTTCGGATCCTAGTGGAGGAACAAGAAGAGGGGAGCAGGTCAGGATGGCTCTTATTTCAAAAGCTCGAATTTTATTATCCAATAGAGCAACTACACCTTTCATTTCGAGAATTTTTTCAAATTAAAAATTAAAAGGGTACTACAATTACCTATGTTTGGGATACCAGGAACGAGGGTTTCGAAAATGAGTATATCAATGATTTTTACAATTTTGTTATGGGTCCAAAATTTTTGTAACAGAGAAAATTCGACTGATTTCACAAATTCTTTAATTGAAAAATTGAAAGAGGATAATCTGAAGACAGTATATATTGGGACATTTAGGACCCAAGGTAAATTGAATACGAGGGGGGGGGGGTTTACGTCTCAAAATGTAAAAAACCATTATTTACAATATTCTATATTCATTAATTTTCAAACATATTGTTTTCACCACGTTGACTTTTGGCCTTCACATCCCAAATCAGAACATTTTTTCAATTTACAAATCAAAAATTTTTGAATTGAGCGAATTTTTGTCGCTTATAAAAATTTTTAAGGAACGAACCTCCCATCCAGTTTCAGAGCTGAAAAAGTCAACGGGTTAACAATCGTTTGAAAATGGAGGAAATTAATAGAATTCTCAAAATTTCGAACCATTCATCTTTGCTTCTCGACTCGAGTCTGCTTCGCGACCTTCACGCCATCCCCATAAACATGATTAAAATTGAAGTACATAGATACTCGTACGTACATTAGGGTGGATCGCGAAAAAAAAGTCGGCGGATTTCGACTATCGACCAAATTCAGCAGAGACCATCTTTTGAATTGATCGTTACTCAGAAATTTTTTTTAGCTCCAGAGGTGCCCCTGGAGGGGAGAAATGGACTCTCAAAGAGGGGGCATTTTCGAAACAGTCGTGGTTTTTTAGCTCCTGTCGTTAACCAACCTGATTTGAGAAAAATGACCCACCAGTTGAAAATTTGCACATCGTCGCTTACTTTTGGATAAATTTCTGGTTTTGAAAATTTTTTCTTTGCAAATTCGATGGCCTAGCGGACAAAGGGCCAAACTGAGTTTTCAACTTGCATTCTAAACTCGAAAGTTTCATATCATGGCACTAAGGAGTAGTTTGACCAATGTGTCAATTATATTGAAAGATTTCATTCCTGAAACTGGAGAAATATTTTGGAACGCAGTGGTGCCAACTTTTAGGCCATTATTGCCAATTTCAAAAAATCGAGTAAAATAGCCAAAAACTTACGATATTAAAATTTGATTTTTTTTAGTCTTGATTAAAAATTATGGATTTCAAGGCCAAAAAAAGGAATTCTTAGCTAAATCATCGCAAAAAGTGTAAAAATTTGGATACTGGAACTCCTCGAAAAAAATTCAGACCCAAAGTACCTTTTAAATCCTCATGAAGGTTCCACCACTCAAAAATTGCTAGAAAATGAACTGAAGATGGCGAATACAACGAGAACTATTTGCAAAAAATGTTCTCTCAGCTGCAAAAAGGGAAAGGAAATGTCTAGAAAAAAGGCATGTCGACTCGATTTTTTTCTTTATATGGCCTAGATTTCAAATTGATCATATAAAATTGCTTCTTTCATAGAAATTGCATGGTACCTATAGCCTTTTTCCTTCATTGCCATTCCATAGGCAGTCTAATTTCGAATCAGCAAAGGACATGAAAACGACAAAATCAATTACTAAAATTTATCGAGACGTTGATTCACCTTATAAAATGAAAAGTATCGAGTTATAAATCTACACGTAATTCGTAGGTGTAGTGTCGGCATTTATATGGCATTTGAATTTTATTACGCCTTTGAAAGGTTTTAAAGGACGAGAACAATTTAAAGGTTGAGGCCAGGGTTGCTGAGGCTCACCTCGTTTAATTTTTTATCGACATTTTCGATTTCATCGGCACTTGTCGGCAGCGAAATTCGCGACATTGTACAAAACAAGTTTATCGTATGTATTATTTTTTCACGAGTTGAAAATTAAACCGAACACACAGAAATAACGGTAGAAAACTAGAAATAAAAATCCACAATAAAGGAAGTCTACGCTACGCGAAACTAAATGGGAAAATCTTTGGACAAATCTGTCACGCGTTTCATCCGTCCATGTGATTCGCCGTTACGCTAGAAAGTTTTTTTTTTTCTTACTGTTCCGCGTCCGAAATATATATAATACAGTAAAATGAAAAGTGTGGAAGAATTACCAGTAGGTATTTTTTTTGCTCCGAGTTCGCAGATACGATATGTATCTTGTATTTTGTAAATAACGCGTCATCATCGGTAATTCGAATTATTTTTACCGTTGCGGCGGCGGTTGTTCCATAGTCTACACTGCACACACGTATGCATGTGTCAGTCTTTCATTATGCACATGACTGACGACAGTATCTATCTATACATAATAGCCATAAATTTACAGAAATAAGTTCATTCTCTGAACACAAGGGGAATTGACCTTATAAGAAGACACCGGTGTAGTTTTTTTTTTTTTGTTCTCTATATCATATCGTAAAGTCAATTTTATTATAGGTGAGATGGAAACGGAAAGTCGAGCTAAATTTCATGGGCGCCCCAGGAGAGAAGATTTATAAGAGCAGAAAATGCGGTACATCCGTTTGTCAGCAGTCGTTTAAGAAATAGACTTTTTAAAGGTCAAGGTTGCCTAAGGGTTAATACGTACGAGGCTATTGAAATGTTATCTAATCGTTATTACGTGGTTAATAGTGGACGAGCCTTTTTGTACCATAAAATGTCAGAAAAACTGTCAAGGAAAAACCTTTATACGTGAGAATGGTTTTGTTTTTTCAATAATAGGTAAAGATACTAGATGAGGTGCAAGTGATAAACGTATAAATGGTTTCGTTTTGATATTGAGCCAGATTAACACTAATTTTGAGAAACTTTCTTCTAGTATTGTGGAGGCGATTTATGCGATTGCGATAAACTCGAATTTTCGTCAGCATAGATAAACAATCAGGAAACTGTTCGAAATTTTTCGTTATGACCTATTTTTAAACGAAGAACAATCGCGTGTGCGTGTATTTCTTCTCTCTGTCTGTATCGAGTTCTCTCTCTCTCTTTCTATTGTTGCTTTTTTACCATTTTATTGGTTCGCATTGTGCGAGTATATGTCTGTTTAATTTTCTAGGTTTTTTTTCTATATATATTTCTGTCACGTTCCAAAATGGTTGATTTTTCGTGTTGTTTTGCAGGCAGCAGATGAATGCGCGATAAAACTGTGTCTAACGATTAGGATGTGGGTGCGTGATTTGAGTGAATGCTAAAGGGTTGAAAGGTTTTATGGTGAGTTTTTTTTTTGTTGGAATTTTACTTCGTGAACTAGGAAATTATGTGTGGTATAAAAAATAAACACTTTTTTGGAAGCATTGGAACTTTTCTTTCTTTTTTTTTTAATTTTTTTAATTTTTAAAAACACCAGCTTTGCATTGATAATGGGTAAAATTGACTCCAAAAAATAAAAATTATTGCGTAAACATTTCCAAAAATTGAATTTCACTTTCCAAATTTAGACCATTTTTTTCGAAAATTTAAAGATAGGACATGAGAAAGTTCAAAATTTTATCTAATCAAGATGGAAAGCTAAAAAAATTTACACACTTAGTTTCAACTCCCTCACTTCTCTACAGAATTGAGCAATTTTCAGCTATTTTAGAGCCAAACAAGAATTTCTGTGCCAAAAAAATTCGAAAGGTCATCTAAAAATATACCATCTGGTCAAATTTCGGGTGCTGAATTTCATTTTTCAACTTCCAGTAAATTTTTGAAAATACAAAACACAATTTTCCATGAAAAAAAATGCCTATTGATGTAGACAGCTAAAGTCTTATTTATGTACATACTATTTTGGACCTCCTAAATTGATGGGCGTGAATCTTCAAATTTTTCCAGTTCCTCAAAAAATACTACATATAAAATATGAATTAGAACTACTCGTAAGAGAAATGAATTTTGATTTTTTTAGATTCGAGTATACATCATTCTAAATTCCAACATCATGGAACTCAACTCGATATAATGTTCGATATGCCAGGGACCCGAGGGGGGGGATGGCTCGCTAAGATTCAGCTAGTAATGAGACAGGGGAGAAGATTTCATCGCTGAGATGAGGCTTTTTACTTCAATTGAGCTACTTTTTTATATTTTTTTATGTCTTTGGAAGTTCAAAAATTCGTTAAAATTTCAAAAATGAGATTCAGCATTAAGCACAAATTTTTTAAGAAATATACTTTTAGAAGCTTTTTCAAGACTATGAGTTATTTGTATGAGCCTGTGAAAGAGAGTCTAATGTGTCACTCAAAAAAGTGCATGGCTTCTTTTAGGAGGGGAAATGAACCTTAAAATTTGAAAAGAATTCAAAGTTTATTTCTTACTTCCTTCTTTTTAAAAACACACTATACGGTTCTGTCAGATGTAAAATTCAAAAAGAACTGTATTTTTGAACGAAAAGAGAGGAAAGAGATCAGATTACATGATGAACAAAAAAATATTTTGCGGGTTTTCTGAATTGAAAAACAGTGAGGGGGGGGGGAATAGCAACATGAGTTCCATAGAAATTCGGCAAAAATTCTACACTATGCACATTTTTTTTCGCTGAGAAAAAATACTCAGAAAATGATTCCATTCGTACATAATATAGCATTCACCATAGTATAGGGCTACCATTTACAGTCATATAACAAAACTATATAACGCCACATGTTCAACTGGCCCATTTCTACATCGACATATGTTCCACACGATATTATTTTTTCACCTTTTGGTAAGTTTAGGGTAACAGGAAAAAAATCCACACACCGTGAAAGCCAAAAGGTTCACCAAGTTGGAAATTCCATCTAATTACAGGTTAGAGGCTGGCTTTATCAAAATAATTGATTCGTCTTTGGTATAATGCCAACTGCAGAGTGCTAAAGAAGAAAGTGTCGTACAATAATCTTTACTTTAATACCACTGTAGATATTCTAAATCCAACACTATAACTAAGTAATCATTTAACCAACTGCAAGATATTTTAAGCTCTTGCTAAAACAAAACGCATAAAATTAAACGTCAACTTTGGCTTCCAAATTAAATGCTCCGGTTATTTGAAACTTTTCGAAAAGTTATCAGTTTAAATTGAATTATCGCTCGAGCAATCCTCTTCCTCTTTTTCCACATCGTCAAAGCCTAATAGCCTCGAATTAATAAGCGCCGCGCTGTCTCTAGTTTGTCGTTTTGCTAGCAGCAGTAATCTCCTTAGGCCATTGGCGTTTGTAAATTTACCACGAGTAGTGTATTTTATGGCTAAATTAATTCGCAAAATTTAACCGCGAAGGAACTCTTGTTGTTGCGGTGTTGCACGATTCGAAGAGTATTAGCAAATTTGTTAAGGAAGGATTTATTGACTTCGGAAAGGATTCTCAAATTCTTGGATGTCAGGTGGAAGGAGGAGGAGGAGGTGAAAAGTTCAAATCATTACAAAATTAACAAGAAGCAAGAATGAATTTACTTTTAAAGAATTTCAAAAAAAATAAAATAAATAAATATTGGATTATTTATCTCATTTTTAAACATTTTTTCAAACTAAGTACCTACCATTCCTCAAAAAATTGTCAACATTTTTCAGAAAAAAAATCAATCAATTTGACCAAATAAAACGCCAATAAAAGAATAGAAACTGGCTAGAGTTACACCATTTCACAAAAAACTGACGATATTTTTGTGTACAACTGGCCATTCAACCCCCCCCCCCCTCTTCGTATACTCATACTCAAGACAAGAAGATTCATTCGGTCCAATTTATTTCAACATTAATGAACACCTAACACTACTTTATACTTCGAGTGGTACTTTCGAACCTACAAAACACATCCAAAATTCCCGTGACACCATCAGTAGGTACAATTAGAAGTGTTTATGACAAGCAGAAGAATTCTGACGACATACAAGTACAGTACACCACACACACCACAATGACTGCTTATGACATGACACTGTCATCCACAAATGCTCATATGCGACGACTATTCACTCTCCTAAACAAATTTCGCTTCCAAATACGTATTTTAAACCAAGAACGTCATCGTACCTATAAATCAAGCTGCCAGTATGCTATGCCGACCGACCACGACCACTACTGCACCTTACTTACTTACATAACTTCATTCATAAACCATACAACAAACCGAACCACCCCATAAATTCAAGCCCGATCCATATTCGTGAAATTTGCAACCTTGAAAATGGAAACCAACCCACACTAGTAAGAACCTTTGCACAGGCCATATGTTCAATTAGGACTGAAAAACCTCCCAGTAACATCCTACTCGTCGCCAGCTCGCCACACGGGTTAATTTACAGCTGCAATCAGCTAAATATAAAACATATACGCGGATGTTTTGACCTATCTACTCGTAATCATTGGCGCTAATAGTCCGACTCTCTGAATGCAAATCCGCGCTCGCGATCTCGAATATAGTGAGTCAATAAAAAACGGATTGTAAACTGGTTTCATTTTCAAACAGCTCGTCATCTTACATACGTATGTATTAACGGTAATCTACGATACGGTATCGATAAACGAGGTGGGAATTCGCTACAGTGGATGAGTGGATGGTGGACTGAGCGAACCGAACGGCGAATTAGTGGGTGTTAAGAGATGGATCTTTCGTCGACAGTGCATTAACATCATCTCATTGCTACCTCTTTCTGTTTTCTTGGACGATGCCGAAGACGGCGCGGTGCGTCGCGGAGCAAGGTAAACGTACCCAGCTTATTGCATACAGCACCGTTAAATTCGCTCTTCATCTCGCTACCTCTCTCGGTGCTGCAAAACCAGTTCTTTGGTTGCCCAGCGAGATGAGCTTTTTTAAAATTCCATTTACATGCGCGCGATTTTAAGACTCAGGAATCATCTGCCGATCTGCCACTGTTGCCAGGTTTAAATTTTGCATCATATGTACTTAGATAGTTGAAGAAGAATGCAAAAATTGGTTAAATTGAGGAAAATTATTTTTCATTTCATTTTCTACGAAGATGGTTTCTTTTTTTTGAACTGGGAAATATTCCACAAGCAAAATCAGCCGAAGTCAGCCAAAATATTGGCCAATTTGAAAAACGTTGGACGAAATTGGCAAAAGCTGCTCAAAGAAGGCGAAAGTTGACAAAAATCTGTTTTAGTTGGTAAAATTTAGTCAAAAATGACAGAAAAGAGTTGGTAAAAATGTTGGCCAGAATCAAAAAGCCAAAGAAAATGTGTAGTCTCCTCTCCAAGGAAAGTTTTACATCATGCATATGTTTTTTGCTCAAGTTAACTCAATGTTCAGAATTCCAAATTGGAAAAAACTCATAAAATATTAGAAAGTCATTTTTAAATAGGTATAATTTTAGTATCTACTTCATTGATTTTTTCGCCAAATTAGACATTAAATTGGAAAATCAACAAAATGTTTTTCCTAATGTTTTGAAAATTTGACACAATGTTAGAAAGTCAATGTTTTTTTTTTTTACAAGTTTTCAAAAGTCATACGTCTCTAAAAGTCGATCGATTTTCTTCCAAATTTTAAAAATTCTGACGTACTTGATCAGAGTCGCCACTCATTTCTGGAAATGATTTTTCCTGACTTTTCCAGGTTTTTCAGGAAATTTTTTCCATTTTTCCAGACCTTTTTTCAAAATAAGAACTCCGTATTTTTAAAATTACCCCTCTTTTGCATTAAAAAAATGCACGTTTTTTTAATACGTTTGGTTCCGAGGAAGAAATTACTCGAGCGACATGAGGGGAATTTTTTCCAAAATAAATAGGTAGTAATTATGTACATTAAACTACTAAAACTAATTAAAAAATTACAGATGAACACTTTCAAAAAATTCTCTGACTTTTGAGGAAAAATTGCTCGAAATTCCTTGACTTTTGCAGACGTCCGAAATTCCTGATTTTTTCAGGTTTTCCAGACGTATGGACACTCTGTTAATAATGTCGGAAAGCCCAAATTTTTTTTTCAGGTTTTAAAGTCAGCGTGTCGTGGATCAGCTTAAAGCAAATTTCGGAATGACCACCGGCGCTAAAAACATATCCATGTTTTAAAAAAAGAAACCGAAATCGTGAAAAACGAGAAAAATAAAAATGCAAATTTTCAAAGCACTGCTTTAGAAAATTGAAAGATCCAAAATTAACACATCAGTGGCTGAAATATTTATTAATAAAAGCAGTTGAAACTCGAAAAAGAATACTTAATAGTCGATGAAACATTACACAAATTTTCAAAAAAATTCATAAAAATACCAAATTGTGAAAAATTATGAAAAATAGATCAATCATCAACATTAGGTAAATGAAATCTCGTAAAAATATTTTAGAAAAATAACGTCAGCTACATAGATAGTTCATTACGCATACAACGGTTTATCAAAATGCATGTCTATAATATATTTTTTTTCAATTTTTAAACTTTCATTCTCTTCTACAGGGTGTCTATCAAAATTTGATATGCGACTTTTTTTTCGTCACTTTTTTCTCAGCAGTACCTCCTCATTTTTTAACAAAAAAAAAAAAAAAAAAAAAAAAAAAAAAGAGTTTCCAATAAAGTCAGCACTTTGTTTTAGGAAGTTTTTGGCCAACTTTCAATAGTTCCCATGTGACATAAAAAAATGTTTGAAGTACGAATACTCAGTACTACAGAAATACTTACCTATGAAAAAAATTGAAAACTCCATTTATAGTTGGCCAAAAACTTCCTAAAACAAAGTGTTGACTTTATTGGAAACCCATTTTTTTTTTTGTTAAAAAATGAGGGGGTACTGAGAAAAAAGTCGCGAAAAAAGGGTCGCGAAAAGTCGCGATTTTTGAATATCAAATTTTGATAGACACCCTGTAGAAGAGAATGAAAGTTTGAGTAATAATATATTATATAGACATGCATTTTGATAAACCGTTGTATGCGTAATGAATAATGATTCATCTAGCTAGCGACTTTTTGGTGATTTTTGTTCGCGACCTGGTAGACATCCTGTTTAACTGAAATTTTATCAAATTTGTAGACAATTTTTAGTGATTATACCGGTTTAGTAGATTTTATTCCATTTCAAGTAAATTTTGCAAGGTTGCCAATAATGTTCTTTTCAACACTTTTTCTATCAGCTGAAACATTTGTTGAAGAATTTTTCTACATTCTTTCAATACTTCATCAAATTTTGCAAAATTTTGCTCAATTTTTCGATTTTTTCATTTGTTTTATGATAAGTTTCAGTCACATTCCGATACTTTAAATAATTCTTGCAAAATTACGTTGTATTTTGATATATGTAATTGGATTCGTTTTTATGTAACTTGCAGCAATTTTGTATTAGAGATTTTTGAGATATTTAGCCAAATTTTTCGATGTTTCATAAACTTTCAAGCAATTTTAGCAACCACTCGCTCTATCTTTAAAATTTATAGAACCGGCATTTGTAGCGTACCAAACTACCAATTATCTTAAATTTTCATAATTTCCCAAGTGATCTTTAAAGTTGAAAATTTCAGCCAATTTTAACGAATAGCAAACATGGTTTGGCTCTCAAAAGTCAAGAATACTCCACATCTGGGGTCATTCGTACTAAAATAGCAACGCCGATTTATCTGATAGTATACATCTGCACTCTTCAGTACTCTTCTTTATCGACCTTGACATACAACCTTTTAGCTAAACTAGTTTCCATATTTCTCTCTGTTGCTTTTTGTAACCAAGCCAAGCCAAAATGAAATTCGTCAAAGATAACACAATTGCAATAACAATACGGGTAAGTAACAGGCGAACACATTTTTATCATTTTCAACATCATATCATTGCGCGCGTCTGCGGCACGGCGGTCTGCGATGGCGATACCCAAACACAGACATGTAATACACAGCCATACAGGCGTGCATTTAAATGATAAAATCGATATATCCAGCACTCCATGTACCATATTAAACGCGTACGGTACGTCTACGTTACAGTACCCCATGTGCGCTCATTTCACATGCATTTTGCTCTACGTGCTCACACACTCACGCATAATACATATGTACGTGTTAACTAAGCAAGTCTACTACGTACAAACAAGCACATAGGACAAGAAAGTGGCAAATTCGATGTTCGTGCAGCAAGAGCAGGGGGCAGAGTAGCCGAGGGTCATGTACCTCTGGTTGCACGCTGAACCCAGACGTTATCGGATGCGTTGACAATAATTACACTTTTTTTTTAGCCGGATAACTGGCCAACTGGGAACACCCCCGCTGAATTTTGTTCGTATTTCGACGTGTATAATGAAGCGCATTCTCATTTCTCCGCGAATTATACTCGCGTACAATGAAATTTATTATAAATTAAATACGTGACGCGGTTACGTAACTTTCATAATCGAACGTGTATCATTTTCAACGCGCCATTATTTTAATTCATTGACGCGGAGTCGCGTCGTGCCATTCAAATGAGTTATATCTTAATTTTCGATTGTTTTCAATTTTACCCCGACAATAGTATCTCGTATAATAAAAGGCTGCAATCAATTATCACGCAGAGGTAGGTATTTGTATCACGAAATTAAATAGATTCGACGATTCGAACAGGGCAAAAGCCAGAAATGGCGTTCTTTTTGCGAATTCTGAGAAGAAATTCACCTTAACGTACGTACCTCTACCTACTCGGTTGATTCATACTCGATAAATAAAACGAATTGTTGGTTTTCAACCGCTCGGTAGAACCCTAAAACTGGCCTGGATTCTGAGGGGAATGACCTAGGTCGACGCAAGGATCTCTCAAATACTATCTTCTGAACATAATGGTGCCAATTTTTTGATCATTAATGCCACTTTTAAAAAATCTAGAAAAACAGCCAACAATCTTGACATTTTTTTTTTTTTGAAAATTGGAAATAACGACCAAAAATTGATACAGTTGTATTCCAAAATATTTTCTCGGTTTCAGAAAATGATATCTTTTGATGTTTTGGCATAATTGATGCGAAATGTTTGGAAAGAAAATATTTTCAAAACACGAATTTACCCAAAAATAGACGATTTGCAAATTTTTAACGCTCAGTAGAACCCTGAAAGTGACCTTGGATTTTGATGGCAATGACCTAGGTCAACGCAGAATCTCTTTTAGAACTGAGTAATTTCCTCCAAAACAGGTTGGGTAGGGATTAAAGCGAAAAGAACCACGATTTTTTCGAAAATGCCCCTTATTTGAGAACCCATATCTCCCCTTCAGGGGCATCTCAGAAGCTAAACATTTTTCTGAGAGATTTTCAACTCAAAATGAAGGTATCCCCAGAATTTGATCAAAATCTTGCGACATTTATTTTTTTCGTGAGTCAGCCCTTGTGTTCCTATGAATCCAATTAAGACATCAAAAAATATTTTAGCAAGTTTTATGGAATTTCTAGATCAGTTCTTGGTGATTTTATTTTCTGCTTTGTTATACGTACGAGAGGGCTCAAATTAGATCAAACATCAAACTAAACATCTCATTAGTATTACGCTATAATATAATTGAAAAACAAATGAAAAAATAAACCTTACCTTTGGCATGTTCTTTATCAATGTTAACCACAGTCTTTTTCCAATCTTCTAATTTTTCTTGTAACGGAGCGACTAAACATTCGGTAATTGCGCTGTAACAAGAAAAAAAAATGATCCAAATTAATCCTAAACTATATAATTTTTTTGCCGAACACGTAAAAACCAAGATCCTGAAAGATCGTTGTTTGCGTGTCTCAAAACGAGTCAACAGTCTTGTCTCATCGTAAGCAAAAATAATACTCGGAAAGTAATAATGAGTAAGCACATGACCGCAACAGTCACACGGCTGCATTTTTTTATTTACAAAAATTGGTATTTGTTTTGGAATAAGAGGAAAAAACTAGTCAACTTGGCAAATATTAATTATATGCATCGAAATCTCCATTAGATTAGCTGTAAACTAATGAATCAGAAACCAGTTTTAGTCACGTGTGAAAAAGTATACGAATATCGGTAAACGCGGAATTCGATAATTCATCTTGGTACCAAAACGAGCTCTTTGAAAATACGTCCTTATTTTGGATTACAAACTTTATAGGGATCATCTCGGGTATATTTCTTTTCTACTTCCTTAATAAAAATTACGTCAAAGAAATATAAAACCGGAGAACGCTCTTTTCTCATTTTAATTAATCGTCGAATTGCAACGGTTGCGGAGAAACACCTCCAGACATGAATTGATGACGACGATTTTTTTCCCTCAAGTTCACGTACTACTTAATGAAAGAAAAAAAAAGTAAACAAGGAACTCATTGTGTCTAGTTTCAAATTATACCTCGTTTAAAATCTCCATTTACTATTTAGTGAAATGGGACCAGTTGTTGTAGAGGTTTGAAGATGATTTGGCAAATATATCCGCGTGATACTCGGTCAATTGGTACCATAAGCGTCTTAATAAATATCGATAAAATTTACCATCTTCGATATACGAGTATGTATGTATTCAAATTAAGTAAATTCGTACAGTGTTACGGACGACGTTTTATCAATACTTTATTTTATTATTTCCGCGTATGACACTTTTTCTTCGCTGACCTGCACTAAATATTAAATATACGAACGAAATAACCTTTCTCTAGGGATTCTCTGATGGTAATTTCATTTGCATTGCGAAAAATTCTAAACTCCGGGGACTACCTTAGGCCACTCTATTTAACTAATTCGCTGTAGACAAATAATGCCCTAAAATAAAAACCCAATTACTACCGAAAATCATTTATCAAATTCTCATATCGCGTAAAAAATATTAATAGCCACGTTATAATGAAACAGAAAAAAAGATAATCGCACTCGTAAGGCGTAAAAACTGCATTAAATTTCCTCATTACCCAACACACAATTCCTAGAATCCTACGCAGGTACTAGTACATACATCTTCGCTAATTAAAATCACCACAAAGTACGAGAACATCAACTTCGAGTACTGAGTTAAATTTAAAATAGACTGGGACGATAATCTAATCAAATTAACGCCATGTTTCATGAGACCATTAAGAGAGCACTGCCTTTTTCTCAAATTTTTATGACCGTCATCAAAGTTGTTTTACAATTACTTTGTTGTACGTAGGTTAGGTAGATATAAATGTACATTCGACTAATACGTCCAAGACATCATCTCGATCATCGATAACAAAAATAAAACTCATTTTAATGTAAACATGCGAGAATTTTGAAAGTCTTTCTTTTCCTAGAGGTACAGTGGGTTCCAGAAGTCTGATTTTTGTTCATTAGTTGAAGGGTTCAACTGATTTGTAATCGTGTTATTTTTAATAAATTTGAATAAAATTGACACATTAAAACTTTTTTTTTGAAACAAACATCAAAACATGACATTAATTTTAAAATAAATATTTGAAAAAAATTTTGCTATCATGAGTTTGAAATTACACTAAACGCTGAAAAAAAGTATTAAAATCGTCAAAAAAATATCAAAAATTGACAAAAGTTTAGCAGAATTCATTAAAATGTAGCTGAATTTGAACGAAACATTATGAAAATATGTTAAAAATGACTCAAAAGCATACAGAAAAAAAGACTTGTAAACATTGAAAATTAAGTCAAAATTGCAACAGGTCCTACTCTCCCCTTCAAAATAGTAAAAAAAAGTCCTCTTCATCTCTTTTCAAAAATTCCAATTTTTTGGGGGAGGGAGGGGGGAAATTGGTGTGAAAGGTCCCATTTTTTTTTCAAAATTGTTGGAGTCTTTTTTTCCTTAACAAAAAATTTCTGCTATTTACTAAAATTAAGCAAAAAGTTCCACTTGCCTGTTGAAATCAACCCGAAAAGCCTTACCCTTTATTTACTCAAAAATGAAAAATTTTAGTTTTTTTTTTTTTGCGAAAATTGCTTTAAAAAAGTCCTGCATTTTGAAACAAAATTGCAACAAAGTCGTGCTTTTCTCTCCCTTTCCCTCCCTCCTCAAAAAATAATGAAATTAAGCCAAATTTTTACCATTTGCAAAAAAAATGTAGAATGTGTTTAAAATGATATGAAAACAACGCACTAAATTGGTTAACCCAAATCCAACCATAACTGAAAATTTTTATTCTCATAACGTTGACTGGATTTAAATCCAAAATTGATGAAACACAAATCAAGGTCAAACGAAAGCGTTGTTTTCGCCTTCAGTTTTGAAAGCTCCCTCGATATTTTTTCCTATGGTGAAGAATGATGATGAGAAGAAGAAAAATGATGCTTAGATAAAGTGACGGTAAACTAGAACTTTCCCAAACCGAAGATTCTTTTTATATACGTAGCAATAAGGGCACATGATAAATGCGTAAGAAAACACATGGAAAACTCCCACGCAAGGATGAGCCTTTGAAAAAAAGTTTTCTAGTTTTGTTTAAGGGTAAAAAAAACGTAAGAAATTGTTTTTTTTTTACCAGCCGGAGAATGGTTAGAAGTCGCAGTTATCACTGGTGCTGTATAAAAAGATCGGTTTCTAACTTGGTATTTAATAAAGAAAATTCTTGAAACCCGTCCAAACTCACTCCAGAACGCATAAAAGCTATTGATACTTGTTAGTGACACTTTTTACCAATTATATACCAATTTTTAAATTTTCAATTATGAAATCGCTGGAGAAATGTGCATTTTTGAACTGGCAAAAACCCTAAATGGAGTGTAATCGGTCAAGTAAGTCTCTAACAAAAATATAAAACACGTTTCATACGTAGTACGTACCTACTAAAGTTGAATTGGCCGAATTTTAAAGTATTTTTTCGAAAACTGGAATTTCCAAGAAACTGCTGGAAACTCCAGAGCGGCTTGACATCGCCTTCAATGGACTCAGCATGTTGATATTAGGGTATAATGTAAATTTTAGCCTTCCCATTTCATTGGGTAAAATTCTCTGTGAAATTTAAAATCTCAAAAATCTGCTGGAGGCTCCAGAACTGCTCAAAACAGTTTGAAATCGTTTTCAATCAATTCGGGGGCTTGAAAATAAGGTACATATCAAATTTTAGCGTTTTTGGTGAATTTGGTAAAATTTTGATTCTTTCCTACACGTGACCCAAAGATTAAAAATTCACAGAAAATTGAAAAATGCATTTTTGACCTTGACACCTGAAATTTTGACTGGTGAGTAACTTCTGCATACTCTTTCGATTAAACTTGAACCGGTTCAAAAAAAATGCTGTTCGTTGGGATACCTTTTTCCCTCGTTAATTTTTACCAAGTTGTATCCAAAATCTAAACAGACGTGTATCTGGTAGGCAGGTATCCTTTCTACATGAAAAATTCGTATTTCTCGTTACATTAACAAAACATTTTTATTCGCTGTCCAGAGGTCCTGTTGGGTTAAGGCGAACCTCAATTCATTCATTTTTAATTCTCATCAACGTTCCTAAAATTGTTCATTTCATTTAGAACTTTCGAGACGTATTGTAGAATATGCACACGACGAAGAATAAGGAAGAATATTATGATAGGGATTGCGTGAATTTCGCTGCGTTAAGGAAGACAGTGGGTCGGTAGATGGCACGATGCCGATGGTGGCGGTGGCCACGACCGGGACAGCCGGAGCTAAGGAGAGCTGGCGGTACTAGGCTGTTGCAGAATGAGCAAAACGAAAGGAATAAGGAAGGGTTTGTCGGCGGTGCTGGGAGATTCCTTCACTAGGTATGTATAAGGCAATCGATTGGCGCTATTATTAACGTAAGGGATGTGTGTAGCGTACTACGATGAGGACGAGCTTGGATAAAACTGTGTAATGGCGTGTGCCATTACCCTACCTTTGCTGGCAATATATTGCACCGTACACAAATGTCGTCGACGATGCTCGATGCTGTAAATATGCGTTATGTTTTCGCGAGCACGTACCTCTCATTGTACGTAGAAGCACTAGTGATAAGCGCGAGTACATGTACATCGTACGTACGACAGACGAACTTTAAATGCGTTTAAGAAGTTATATAAGTGCATTGCATTTCGTAGAATGAAAAAAAAAACACGTTTGTTTTTAAGTATTCGCGCACGTGATAAATGAGTACCGTTTAGAATGAGTGGATTTGTATGGTCGTATATACTGTGCGGTTGTGGTAATATGCGCAAACACACGCGCCTTGTCCGCGTCTTCTGCTGTCACGCTGAATATGAATAAGACTCATGTCTATGTGCCATATCGAGAAAAAAAAATACTCGTATTAGCGGGATATTCCCTTACACATGTTTGCACTTGGCATACTAGTGTAAAGGCACCTCTTTACCTAATGCTAAAGTGCAGCTTTATCGCAAGTGCATATAGTTTGTCAAGAAGTCACGATAGCGTTCCCCATTTACGTACAAGAGGTATACTTTTTAATTGGATCTATTAAGCAGCTTTAGCATAGTTAGGATTCAAAACTTAAATGTTTCTGGCATATTGAACGAGATAGAGAAACGCAGCGTGCGGGAAATTGATATTTCAGAAATTCGTGTCACGTTAACGTTTTCGTGAAACGATTGTATAAATTTCAAAACCGAGCCAAAAACCAGCTATAAGGGAAGTTGCTCGCAGGTCATGCGAGAATATAAGAATATTATGGAATACGTTACAGAATTCCTTCAGTCCGATGTACTCGCGCTATACCTATACGTATTCAAAGCAGCGATCCCCTTTTTAGTTTTTTCGGTTTCTTTTGATACTTACTTTGCTCTTAAGGGTGTGTGTACCGGTTTCTAGAGATTCATACATAACAATAGACTGTGTATCGTCGTGATGTATAAATTTGGTCGATTTAGCGTTTCTGTGCCATCTGTAGGGTACATTACAAGTGGTAGCTCTAGCTACACAGTTTCTTTGAAAAGTTTATTTCAATTTTTAAAGGGGCCAAGATTACAAGACGATTTGAATGTTGTAGGAACAATTTCTACTGCGTATCAGTGAGCTGAGTGTCGAATTTAATTGGGATGCCTCATTCGTAAGAAAAACATTCAACTTCATTGAGATGATGAGTAAATTTTCGATCAAATTTTAGAAATGAATTTTTTCCTCTCTTCTCTGGATGCCATTAATTCAAAATTATGCCAGCAGCAAATAACTCGGATCATCATTTTTTGTCAATTCATGGTATCTAACGAATTTTTTTTTGAAAAAAATCACTATGTACTTTTTTGCAACCAAATCTTCAGAAAGCTCTCTACTCGACCCCCCATTTTTGGACAGCTAAGGGAAACAATCAATAATTTTCTGCAAAAAAAGTAGTAATTTCCAAGACATTTTCGAAAAAATGAAGACTTTTTGAGTTGTTGACAATTTTGCCAAAAAATGGGACTTTCTAACTAACAATGTTGACAGACAAAAAAAAAAGACCTTTTCAGGTACTTTCGATACTTTGGCATAAAACAGTACTTTTTTGACAATTCTAGCAAAGAAAACGATACTTACTTTTGGACATTTGGAACCCAAAGTACAACTTGTTGCCAATTTAGGTAAAAAACAATCGGTACTTTTTTGAGAATTCTGGCGAAAAAAAAACGTGATTTTTGGAATTAGAACAAGAATGGAATTTTTGTGCAATTTTGGCAATGTGGGACTTCCTGACAATTTTTTTAAAAAAATCATTTTTTCAGGAATTTTGACAAAAAACAATAATTTTTTGCCAATTTTGATAGAACATGGCATTTTTTGCCTAATTTAGGCAAGAAATATTTACAAGATTTTTTGCGAATTTCTGTCAACAAGTCAATTTTAACAAAAACGAGACTTTCTCACAATGTTTGGCTAAAAACAAGACTTTTATGACAGTTTTGGAAAAAAAATTGACTTCATTTTTTTTGTTGAAAAAATCAATACCTACTTTTTCACTACCTCCTAGGTACCTTTTTTTAACCAAATTTTCAGAAAGCTCTCGACTTCACTCGACCCTCACCACAGTCCCACACACACAAATAAAATAATCAACTAGGTAAGTTGAACCGGAAAATTTATTTTTCCCCCAATGATTTGAAGGTTTTTGTTGCGCGTTTGAATTTTTTCATTTCTTCACTGCCTTTTTGATTAAATTCACTACTTGTTCACTACATTCACTACTTGTTAGATACCCTGCAATTTTATGCTTCCAAAATACCAACAATCGGCAGTCGGCACACTCAGTTTTTCCTGCAGCTACGATAAAGCAAATGGTGTGGCACTAAACCTGAATCCTCGACCTCCCAGTTTTTCAATTAGAAATTGAAAAGCAGGCATGAAACTCACTATTTTTTTTTCTTTAGTGACTTTAGTGACTGAAAAATAGCAAAAAAGTGACCAAAAATTTGAAAAAAGTGACCTAATTTTTGAGAAATGTGAGCAAAGTATATACTATGTAGCAATCGTCGGAGAATTTTTTTAGGACCCCCCCCCTGCAAGAGCATAGCAAAGTATACTAGAGGGAGAGGGTGTACCTTATTTTGAAAAGTTCGAATTTTGCAGATCCCCCCCCCCAAACAGGACCTCAAGTGAGAAAATAATTCCCTATTTTTTATTTCCCCCCTATCTAAAAAAAAAAGTGCTACCGGTAGCCCCCTAAGTGGGAAAAAAATCAAAAAAAAATTTTATTCATGAAAATTTTTTGTTTCTTCACCAATGTTTCTAAATAATCCCATTTTCAAGAAAAAATCTCCACGGCTCTTCAAACCATTATTGGCTCTTTAGTAAGGAGTCCCTCAAAGTTGAAAAAATCACAAAAAATGATAATAAATCAAAGTTATGGAAAATTTGATGAAAATATTTCATTTCCACATTAGAATTGTTCTATGTATAACCCTCTTTTCAAGAAAAAGCCATTGTTGGTCCCCCAAATGATTTATGCTCACTTGCATGGATCCCCTCAAATTTGGGGAAAATAAAAAAATATTAAAAATTGATGTCTGTAGAAATTTTTTGCAATTTTTTATTTATGAGTAGAATCTTTCTGAATAAGCACTTTTTCAGTTTTTCAAGAAAAACCTTCCCCCCAGTCTCCCAAATCATGTTGGTTACCTATAAAGCCCCTCAAAGTTGACAAAAATCAACAAAAAAAATGAAAAATCCATATCAATACAAAGTTTTTGATAATGTTTCATTTCTGAACAGAGTACTTTTAGATACCTAACTACTTTTTCAAGAAAAGCACCCTTTTGCCCTCCAAATGATAGTGGTCCTCTTTTATGAGACCTCCAAAATTGAAGAGTATCGAGAAAGATGAAAATTGATGTCTACAGGTACTCATAATTATAGGTGAACATTTTTCATCTCTGTGCGCAGAATGCTTCTAGATGATTCTTTTTTCCAGAAAAACCTTTTCTCAGTCCCCTCTACAATGCTCACCACCTACATAGATGATAGAGATCCATAAAATTGATTTTTTTTTTTTGGAATGGAGGTGAAGTCTCCTCTGCAAAAATAGTTTCAAGTCATGGATATGTTTTTTTGCTTTAAACTTGAAAATGAAATCTCATTGATAGGGATTCTTGACGATTTTTTCCAAGTTTTCAAGTCTTCTATTACAAAATATCAGAACGTCAATAAGTCTTCTGTGAAAATTTGACATAATTTTATTACAAAACGTCCACTTCAATGTTTCTCAACGTCAAAATTCAGAAATTTGTCCTTTTTCTATAGGTAAGTTTTTAAAAGTCTGACATAGGCAGTGCTTTTCTGATGAAGATTGACCAAATCCAAGGATTAAAATAGGGAAGAAAAAAAATGTAATAATATTAATCTTTTTTCATTTTCAGGGGAAGTAGACAAGTTCCACCTTTTCATCATGTAGACTGGTCATAAAATATTCAACAGTATTTCTAATAAAAATGGACCAAATCCAAGTTAAGTATATAATGTAAAAAAATGTTTTACAGGACAAAATCTATAAAAAGTGACTTTTGGCCATTTTCGCCGAAATAGTGACAAAAAGTGACTTGCAAGTGAAATAGTGACAAAGTCACTTTTTAAGTGACCTTGTTTCATGCCTGGAAAAGGTGTTTTTGTAAAGTCAGCGAAAAAAAGATGAAAATTTCGATTATTGGTTGCCCAACATAAAACATTTGAGTTGAGGAAAAAAAACTCAGCAATATCGTAAAAATTGGCTGAAATAGCACAAAAATTACTAAACACAACTAAATAAGTTTTACAAAAGTTGCATATAAAATATTGAATGAAAAAGAAAAGAATGGAATGAAATTTTGTAAAACTTGCAGAAAGTATCATAAGAACTACAAAATCACAATAGAATTACTAAAAATTGACGAAATTTTACTGAAAAATACGAACAACAATTTTTTAAAATACCATACGAGTAAAAAGAGATGAAAATGACTGGAAGTTGTTGATTCAAGGTCGTCAAATTTGAACAAAATTTCGTAAAAAGTGCTTGAAATACCAAAAAATGGTTCAAAATTGAGAAAAATAATTTATCGGAGTGAAATAATTTTTAGTAAAATTGTACGAAGCATCATAAAAATCACGAAAAATTGATGAAATACCAGTAAAATTTCAAAATTGCACGAAATATCGTTAAAATTTGTTGAAATGACACAAAGGAATTGAAAATTACTAAATGTTTAAAACTATACCTAATTATAATGCATAGATTGTCGAAAAATCAGCCAAAATTTCGAGAATATTGCTTATGGATTTGTTAAAATACCAGAAAAACAATTTCAAATAACTATAAATAAATTTCTTTTCAAAATTTTCGTCATTTTTGAAAAAATATTTCACAATTTTGTTTTTTTTATTCTTAAAAACTTTAAAATATTGATTAAATTCACTAGTTGATTTATGATTATTGGCAAAAATTGATGGCATTTTATTAAAATGAAATTTAAAAATAAAAATTTTTGGGATACCTCGTACGTAGACGAAAACTTCATTTTTTGAACCAAGTCGTACACTAATCTTTCCACTTCTTCACTCAAAAGTTATAAAAACCAGTGAACTTTTCGCGACATACTGTACATAAAACGTGTCAGCATTTCCAAACGCCAACCACGTTGCTTCCTCAGTCAATGTAATTTCTTTCTGTATGTGCATAGCCGCCAAATTCTCACGATATCGCGTACGATTCCCATCACCGCGGCGTAAAAAATCCACCCATCCTACGTCTCTCGCTCTCCCTCTGGTAATTTTTATTCCTTTCGCGTGCGCCATAGCCAGTGCAGCGCTTAATATGTTAATTAAATAAAAAAATTGTCCCCAGTCCCCAGTTACACCAACATCCACCACCCCTTTTTACGTACTTCGACACATCATCGTCAAAGTTCCAGTACGAAGCATAATAAATCATCATCAATGTTCCTATCTCTGCGACCGCACTAATTTCCCTATAGCTTCAACTTCATCGTACAATGAAGTATTAACTCGCAGTCGAGCCACTTTTTTTCTCACAGCTTCATTATCTGATCAAAAAAGACAAAAAAAAAACTAAAATGTTCGTCGACTTAATGAAAATGTTGATAAAAGCGAGACAAAATTTACTAAAATGTAATCAATTTCTTTTTTCTACAGCGAAATTTCATAAAGGCGAATGAAGTTATCGGTATAATAAACTAGAACCTATGCAAATCAGGATCCTTATTTTTTTTTTATTCGAGAATAAATCGTTTTTATTTAGGTACCTACTAATTTACATATTTTTCTTCTTTCGCCAAGCAAACGGAGACGCACACACCCGAGAGTATTTTTACGCTGATAACTTTATATTTTCACATTTTATACGAGCTTTTTTTGTGCCTCGGTGTTTTTTTTCGCTGGCTAAATTTTCATATCAAGTTGTAAAATTAATAGTTCTGAAAAACACGAGGAGATAATCGGTACATGTGTTTTTAGACGAGTTTCAACTTTACCACTTTTTTTTTCCTAGAAAGAGATAAGAAGGAAAAAGAGGAAAATAATTGCGAAATGTCTCGCGTGAGCGAAGAAAAAGATTGTTTTTATTTATTTCAATTTTAAAAAGATTAGTTTTTCATCTCGTTATAGAGTTTGAATTTTGTCCAGAGCTTTAACTTTTCGCGCCAAGATACATTTTTCAAATTTATGATCAACGAACTCGAAGTAATCAAGAATTACTTCTATTTCCATGATGCTTTTTTTTTTTTGCTTTTTAAATGGAAAATGATAGAAATGTACGAATAAATGAAGTAAATTCAATATTTCGTTTTACGTGGAAAATTACGTAGAAACGAGATTGAAAAAAAAAGGATCGAGGAACTGTAAAGCTGGAAATGGCGTTTCAATTAATTCTTACAATGAGATACAATTAAAATTTCCAAGTTCGAAATCAAATTTTCACGGTGAAAGCTTTCCTCTTCAGGATGATTGTGAAAGTTGAAAGTTATCACAAAAATTTGAAAGGATTAGGAATATACTGAATACTTTCGCTGGCTATCTTTTCAACAAATAAATTTTCAAAATGGAATTTCAAGGCTCCTGAAAGCACAAGGGCTCTACTTAAGTAAAATTAAAAAAAAAATCAAAATAAACAAGCTTATCAACAGTAACGAAATAAGCTTTAAAGGGGAGGTAAAAATTGTAAATTTTCAAAAAAATACAACATGGATATCAATAGGTTTTTGAGGTTCAGAAATTAGCAAATGGGGAAGGAGAGGAAGAAGAACGATAAAATCTTTCGCAATTAAACGGATTTTGAAATTATTTTCCTTTTTCTCAACCTTTCAACCCACCGTAGGTACTTCTGATCGATCAGATTTTTGAACCATTAATTTACACAGCCAATTATAACGTAAGATGAAGCAACTATTGACCACTGGCTCGTAAATTTATCAATAAAAATGCTGCAAAATGCATAAAATAAATATTAAAAATACAGTTGTTGTGCTTCCAACTTGAAATTACAATATTACTTGTACCAAATGAACCACATACACGATATTACGTTGCACAACGTTTAATTTTGCGAACATCATTTAACCTCTGACATCGTGTTGGTTGCCACGATTCTATAAAAACTATCCACCAATTATGATAACGATGACCATACAACAAATCAAAACGGCTCTAAAATAATTGAAGACCGCTTATGAACACGTAGCGAGTATTTTAGAAAATCATTCTTTCATATTACTATACTCGCATCTTGCGGAAAACGCCATTAAGAAGGAAAAATGGCAACTTTAAATCACTTATTTTCCCATTACGAAGAGGATTTATTAACCTCGCGTAAAATAACGTCATTGACACGTAAAACGACGTTTTTTTTTTCTTCTTCAACTATCAATTAATCCGAATACTAGAAAAAAAAGCGAACCATCGAAGACGACTAATTATATACGAAAGGAGAAAAAAAGCATGCTGCAATCGAGTCACGAACCTCGTCATACGTCACACCAATCACTATTAATCTACGTGCTTACACGGATTGATAAATTAATAATTTTTTCCAAAAAAAAAAACTCACATCTCATCGTGAGTTGGCTTCCTTTTAAAAATACATTGAACCATAAACCGTGATCTAGCGCGAATTACTCGAAATTAATTATACTTTGGGATTCGATAAAAGCCATAAATAACTCCGGGACGTCTGGCCACTCCACAGAGGAACCTCTGCAGCTCAGATGTTACAACCAATGTAAGCAATCGTTTTGGTTTCGCAAATAAACCCGCTTCTCTCGTCTGTACGGTTCCGATAAAAACTCGTAAAATGTGTTAATATTATACGACGCGCTTAGGGACATCGCAGCCTCACCCACTTTCTACCCTTTTCGCTATTACACTAGATTTATCCTTATTGCAGCTCCGCTACCGTCTGCTCATGCACTCGTACTTGTATGTATAGTCTTGTGCCGGGTCGCAGAACACACACAGTACCGCGTACGCGAAAACTATTTAAAATATCCATCGCCTAAATGCATCGGGAGAGTCTGCCTTACTCCAGCGGAGAAAAAAGACCCGAGTCCTGAGTCGTAAACTTGGCGATTATGACTCATCCCAACGCTTTCTAAATTTTACGACTAAACAGCCCATTTGCTTTTTCGAATCGCTCGCACAATACGCGAGTACAACTGCTGCCGAGTAAATTTTCCAATTTCCACAAGTATCCTTAAAAATAACCGCCTCCTAACTCGCCATAGCCATCGTCGCTAAGTATTCTTCTTCTTCAAGATTTTTATCGTTTTGACTTTTCCAGCTTGACAAACGTATTTCTCCCTCACCTCCCCTTACTCTTATATCACACCCTGCCACAATATCGGTGCGCTTCGGGTGATATTTTCCATTGCACTTAAACTCAAGTCGAGTTTTATAGTAGTATTTTTCTCCTTTTTTCTTCTTCATCTCCTTCTCCTCCTCCTCCTCCTCCTCCTCAGCAATCCGCATCCTCATGTCACTAAAATGATGAAATTATACAGATATAAGAAGCGGGAAAACCTCCTTTTCTTCTTCCACATCATTAGTATACGATGAAATGTTTTCCAAGTGAAGACATATCGTGCTCAGTGTAGTGTAGGATATATGTCTTGGCTTTTGGCATGAACTCGCACCAGCTAGATTTACACTATAGAGTACAAAATACGAATTTATTTCAACTCCTCGATGCGCTTTTAGTTAAAGTTACACCTCGATTCGGGCCTCATTTTTTAGAATACTGTTTACGATGCACTTCGAATTAATCTTCTCGATGGTAAAGTTTTCTCAATAATACTCAATTTCTAAGAAAATTGGATTTGCAAATAGATTTATGTTTGACAATACTCGAATTTATTACCTATACGAGCTTTATAAAATGAACTATATAATCACGTTTATGGGTCAAGTTTTTCTAGAAGATGAAGACGGATTTGGATTTGTAAACAATACAGTCAAAAGAAATCAGAAATTAAAGAGAAAGAAATGAAGCGAGTTAAAGAAGAATGAGCATATCATGGATTTGTTTTGCGATTTTCGGAAAGAGCAGGATTTTAAACTCCTCCCATAACCAAAATTTCATCGGCCCAAATTCATTTCTTGATTTTTGAAGAATTTTTGAAAACTCAAAATTGACAATTTTACGCATAAAAATGTACCTATTTAGGTATTCAGTAAGAATGATGAAAGTTGGTCCTCAAACTAATATAAATTTTCCCAAACAGAATTTCACCATTTCCGGTCATTTTATAGCCTCCAGCGCGATTTTTGACTTCTCCAGAATACTCCAGAAAATGTGGAAATGAATTTGGAGAACTAGAAATCGAGTTGTAACTCATTCTACACCCATTTAGCAAGTTGATTGACGAAAAAAAATCAAAAAATTTCCAGCTCGCGGAGAAATTCTTGAAGTTTACGCAAATGACTGCATCTTTTACAAAACCAGTCCTCCGAATTCAAGTCTCACTATTTAAAGTAATTCTGAAATTTTAAACGCGATTTTCGATTTCTTCAGAATTTTAGAATTTCTCCACAAAGTGAAAAAATTCCTGAAAATTGACATGAACGTTCATAAACTTCGTTTAACAAGTCGACAATAGGTCACAACTAAATTTTTAGCTGCTCAAATCAATTTTCGAACTTTCTGGAGAAATCCTAAGAATCTGGAGAAATTTAAACTATAGGGTTGAAGGCTCCAAAATGGCTTGAAATGTTGGAATTTGTATCCGAGCAGTTGGTTTTGGAGAACATAGTGCCATTCACGAAATCAAAAATTTCCCTATGAACAGAAGATTTATGATTTTTTTGAATTTTTTCTCTCATGAAGAAGGATGCTGATTGAAAAAAAAAATATACATTCACAAGACTCGTACAGAATTTAAAAAAAAAAGTAACTTTAGCACCCAAAAAACTTATGAAACGTGTGAAAAACATTTTACTTAATGTAGAAAAACATCACAAAAAAAAATGAAAAACTTTCCAATTAAAAATGTAACAAAATTACAAAACAAAACGTTCCAATTAAAATATAAAAATGAAACTCAGTCGGGACTCTGGCAATTTTAGCAAAAAGCAGGACTTTTTGACAATTTTAAAGTTACCTACCTACCTATTGTAAAAAAGTGAGATTACGCGTATTTCCCAACTTTTTGGCATTTTTTTGAGGAGAAGTCAAACTTTTAGGAATTTTTAGACAGAAAACTGTAGATTTTAACAAATTTCTTGCTATCTTTTTGCGATTCCGGTAAAAAATTGGGATCTTTTCCAATTTTTGGTGAAATGCAAGAATTTTTGATAATTACATATTAGCAAAAAAGTGATGCTTTTCCGCAATAACACGTATTTTTGTCAAAAAAAAAAAAACTAGATTTTTCTCAACTTTTTGTAAACGGGCGAGATTTTTGGGCAGTTTTTTGTTTGCAAAAAAGGTGAGAATCAATTTTTTTGTAATTTTCTGCTAAATAGACGATCGTTTTTAGCAGTTTTTGAATTTTGCAATTTTTCAACAGAAATTGAGACTTGCATAGTTCAAATTTTTAAAGACTTTTTTTTTTCAAAAAAACCAACTTCAGCAACCAAACTTGATTACTTACTTAAAAAGTAACTCGATTTCTGGCAGCCCAAATTATTTCCTGTGCCCTCTGACAAATTTCAAAAATTCCGAAGAAATCGAAAATCGCGCTGGAGACTCCAGAATGGCTGGAATGGTGAGATTTGGTTCCGAGGAGTTGATATTACTTCAAGGAGTTAATTTTGTCATTTCTACTGAATAAATAGATACATCTTTCGAACAGGATAAATCGCTGAAAATGGTCAATTTTGAATTCTCAAAAATTTGCCAATTCACCCTCCATTGGAATCTTCCCCTCACATTGAAACGATTTTTTATTTTAGTCATGGAGACACAAAAAAAAAGGTCCTTCAATGATCACTATTTTTCTCAGCTTGATGACTCCTCAAAAGTTGCGTTTCTTTATCCTTCTCTCTTCTTTGAAACTCAAAAAGAAACCCTAAAATAAATCCTAGGAAAAAAATAGGAAATTCTTCTAATTTCTTTTATGCAATTCACATTATTCGCTATCCTGTCAACTTTCTTCCTCAAGTCATCTGCATAAGTTCATAATATAATATAATTTGTTTTGCTCTGCTATTTATTATTCACTGCTTTCAAGTTTCAAAACTTCTTTTTTTTCCACCCCTTCTTCGCTTACCATTTTCACATCCCTTCGACCACTTCATATTTTTCTATTCTTTTCTGCCGCTTCCTTCACACTCCACTTCTCTCGTAATACGATAAACAAGAATGATTTCTTACTTACGCAGCAGTACATACACTTTTTTCAGCATGCTTATACGGGCTCGTAATAATGACAGCTTTATCACCACCGCCACTTTACTACCTCCATGCACTTTCATTACACATTTCATTCAATAAACAAGCAGGCGTAGATATCATTTTAAAAACTCCACACCTTAATGAAGTTTAATTCGACATTATTTATTTCAAAACGATTACAAAACAACGACTGGAAACCACGAGCTCGAAGCTTCGTAAAATACCTATACACAATATTCACTATTCAGCATACGCAATACTTCAAACTTCATGGTCCAAGAGCGAGTATAGTACATATAGACCATTTATAACCTTTGAAAATCATTTCGCGAAATTCATCAATCTTGATCCATCTTCTCGCCTACGAATAAATGGTCGACAAGCACAATCATATAGCTCGAACAAAAACTCAACCCGAAACTGTAGTCGATAACGCGTAATAAATGTGAAATTAAACAGGCTCGTTATTATATTGTGAATTACACAACAGGCTCGTTTTCCATATCGTGTATTTTAGCACAATAAACGCCAAATACGTTTTTCATCTTCTTATCGTACCGTGCATTTTTACGTAACGTAATAATAATAAACGAAAACCCTACGTTTATAAATCGTTGTATTCGGCTGAATTACGTAGAGTATAAGAGGAGAGACAGAGAGACGTACACAGCTACAGACACAGAATCATTACCACGTCGATGGATGGTGTAGAGCGGCACACTTGAAAAAAATATACACAGCCGAACAATACGACGTGGAAATTCCATTTTCCTATTCATTTAAATTATACAGCTATCGTACGATAGTGTTTCTATGTTTATACAGTGAAATAGGTACTCGGTACTCACCTAGTGAAAGTCTTCATTTTCGCTTCGACCGCACGATGACGTAAACAAATCCTCGTCAGAGCGGTACCTATTTCTTTTGTCGCTCCTGCAAACAGAAAATGATTTGAAATTTTAGACTTCTGCAGTTTACGCAAATGTAAAAATCATATAAGATGACTGAATAAATATACACAAAGGGGAGGAAGACACCACATGCAAAATAAAGACATTTTTTAACGACTTTCAAAACCACCGAAGATAAAAATACTGCGACACCGTTTAACCGCGTAATCAGCTGCTGTGTAATGTTAAACTCCTACATAGCCTAGAAATTCACCGCAGCTTCACGAACGAATAGGTAAAACGAAGCCTTTTATCATTTAACCGCGTTCGAGTCGTAGTATACTTTACTTACCACCCAGGAAAATAAAGTAATTTAATATTTCGCTGTTAAAAATAAATTTGATATGATTTACAAGCGATATTAATAAAGCTTGAAAGGTCGAGGGAATATTTCATTCTTCACAGAGTGTACTTAAGGTACTTTACTTACATTTTACGCTATAGATGACGTAAAACTTGGAAGAAATTATCGATTTTTTCGAGGAAAATTATCGCAACGAGTCATTACTCGAACAAGGGTACATTTTCGGTCAAATATTTGTCAAATTATAATATCCTATTACAAGTTGATAGAACTTTTGATCATCTTTTTATTCGTCACTTCAGAAAAAAATCGTTAATTTGAGATGAAATGTCAACGAATCGAATAAATGAAAAAAATTGTTAAAGTGAAGTGAATCAGCAGCAATATTTATAAAACTGGATCAACTCTCATAACAGTTTTGAACAGAAATCCACGACTATTTTTAGGACTGATAACGGCCCTATTCATTAAAACAATTACTCACCGTTGCTTGATGAGTTAAAAGGAAGAAATGATAGTGAACTGATTAAGAAATCATACTAACGAACTCACGAGCACTTAAACCAAAAAGAGTTGTGTTTTGGTATCATGATTCTTGTTCAAATATATCAGATATGTAGATAAAAATATCAAAACAAATGTATGATGGAAACAGAATAATTAGATTAATTACAGAACAATTTATGTTCAAAACCAAATCATCCGTAAAACGTGCTACGTATATTTATCGACATAGAAAAAAAATAGGTAGGCATTTCATCTCTAATTATGAAGATTTGTTTTTAAGGAATTACTGTCGATAAAACCTTCACCAGATTTGAATTGCAGTGTTCTCAATCTCAAAAAATGAAAGAAAAAAAATAGAATTCAATCTTTTTCGCAATAGGTATATAGATAAATTGGAGGAACAAAAATAAAATAGAAAATCAATTGAAAAATTTTATGATTTTGCAAACCTACTGTGGTCTCATAGTCAGTAGCTTTACAAATACTTAGGTTAGGTATCTCTTCATCATTACAATATAAGCATGGTTCTCACGAAATTTTAATCAAAAAACTGAAAAACAGAATGACTTTTTTTATAATAAGAAAGAGACCTTCATAAACAGTTGACCATCGTGGCTCAAAACAATGAGAGAAAATTTCCTTTCCATTTTTGTAACAAAGTGGCCCACAAATTGTTTGATAAAGTTGAGACGTCTCAATTTCTGCTCGAAATATTGCAAAAATGGTTAATTTTATGCTCTACAATTTCATTTTTTATTTTTCTCAAAAAATTGATTTTTGTCTATGAAAAAAAAAAATAGAAAAAATTTCAATTTTTCATCATGAACAATTTGATTTTTGGAAAAACTAGGAGGTTTACAGAGGGAGAAAATTCCAGAAATTAAAATTTACGTACCTTTAAGCTTATAGTAGTTAGGCACGATTTATTTTTTGAGGAGAGGATTTGTTTTTAAGATATTTCGAGCAAAAGTGAGAGAGCTCGGCTTAATTGAACGATTTCTTTTTTCAAAATTATGTGTATTTCAAAAATTGTAGTTGAAAAAATTTTTCAAATGGGAATGGGCACTTCTAGCAATTAGCATGTGTCAGGCACCTAAAAAATGTCTCTTTTTTGAATATTCGTCAACTTGCCTCGATTTCGTTCTCAGTATCATGTCGTCGAAGCAACTGGAGAGGGGGGCAGATGCTCTGATTTTACAAGAAAAAAATTAATAAACACAACTCAACCGTATGAAACTTTGAATTCATTTTTGGTATTTTCTAAAAATATTGAAAAAAGCCCATCCCCTCTAAGAATTATCCAACTTAGAACTGATTTCAAAACTCTAAAACTCCATTAAAGAGTAATTCACCGTTCTTCCTGTCAACTCCAATCGACCATCCTTTCATTCCTCACCTTCAAAACATTCCTAGATCCAAAATACACCACCTCAGCGAATAGTCTAAATCGAAAACAAATTCTTCCGAAGTCGTTACGACGACGACGACGACGTAATATTTCCACATTTAAAAACTTTCTTCGTTCAAGTATAGATACAAAATAAGAAAGTTTAACTTGGATTAGCAAAATCAAATTTATTATCTGCGATTCAGCACACGTTCGAGTTTTCAGTTTTCATCGTCGTATGCAAGAAGTATATAGGTAAGGTAACTCTACATTGTTAGAGAACTTAATACCCTCAAACATGCGATTGTGTTTCATCGTGTACATCTCGTGACAGGGCTTCAACTTCCTTTAATACAAAAAGTACCAACGTACGTTAAATTTATCGCGAAATTATCTAACATTATGCTCGATACGACAACAATATACAGCTAACTGCTAGGTATTCTGCGAATACCTACGCGCAAAGGTAATTAAACCGCTGCACGTAGCATTAATACGTACAATCCTCTTTCTTCATTTTTTTTTCTTTTCATCTTCGCACGTGTATGCTAACGATTTAATAAAACAAATGAACGAGATAGCACGATTTATTGTGTAATCATCGCGTAGGTTTAATATTAAAATAACAACCGAGTTCACGAATAAATAATAAAAAAATCAGATACCTATGTAATCAGTTGCTGGTAAAATATAGGTATACCAAATGAAAAGATTATCTATTTTCGTGATTCGCAAAAAATATCGTAAGATTTTCGTAACTTGAAAAATTCTCAAATTACGTACGAAAAAAAAATATCTACGAAATATCATTGAAAATTTCAAACCAATTCATTTCTTCCTCATACCTTTTAATCTATTACCAAAAAAAAAAATCCTCTCAACACGAAGATGATATACCATACTATCTAAATACTCGATCAGTCGATCAAGTCATCAAACAAACCCATCCACGATCTCGTATCATATAACAAAGTAACACTGGCGTCCTTGAAACCGCGCATCTTTCAATCTGATCCGTTATGCAAACAAAAACACACAATTCAAGTGCGATAAATTGGTGAAAAAAAAAATTCAAATCACCTAATTAAGCGCGTCCTTTGACGATGCGATGGAAAGAATTATCATAATCGCTGGCATACGCGTTCTTCGCCATCGTAATAATAAATCTTCGCAGCAGATACACGCGGAAAAACGAGCGCAGCGTTGAAAATTACCAGTCAATTTGCACACTTAGTGTTTTATGGCTCGACGCCAGCAAAAGTTTTTGTTTTGTTGCGTACGTCGAACTTGCACTATACAAAGTAACCACCAAACCATGAAAAAGACCGAGCTTCGCGTTTTTTTTCTTTCGTTTTTCAATACGTAATGAATAAAGCTCTCTGAAATCTCAAGCTATGAACCGAATACAAGCACGTGAAAGCTCGCTATACATAGAAATCCTTCGAAGGAAGGAATGGAAAAAAAGCTCTATAAGCTTTCCACTTATAATATTTATAAGTACTTAATGCCGCGTATACGAAGCGAATGCGGCTTCTTTCTATACAGGGTGTCCTTTCGAACGTTTGCGTGTTTTGAATTTGGCCAGTGATGGCGAATAAAAAAGTCAATTTTTTTAATCTACGAGGGCAGTAATTCATATTTTTTTTCTTTCCAGAATAAAAATGCAAAAAATTTTTTCTTCGAATTTCCATTCAACTTTGAGGGGTTTGATGTAAAAAAAACATCTCGAAGAAAGATTAAAATTTGAAATTTTTTTCATTTTGTCTGCACGTTCGAGCGAATTAAGCCTTGAATGAGAAGCAAAAATATACTTCGTACGATGGACTTTGAATGGCATAAGGTCGTTGAGTCTAATTGGTAACATTTTTGAAGAGAGAGGAACAGACAGAAGACTCATTCTAACTCGAACCAAAATATCAGATTCTTCGATTTTACTCAATTTTCTTTACTGTGTATTAGTTTTATTCAAATTCACCAAGATCGTTTCAATCCTAATCCTCCAAGGAAGGGGGAGGGGCGAGGGATTTCAATTTGGAAAAATTTTAGGGTTCAGGTTCATTCTTCAAAACAAGTGGATCTTGGAGAAAATCAATTTGAAGAAATTTGAAAAAAAAATATGACAGATTTGAAATCACCAATTAAAAATATTTTGAAAGCTCAAAATTTCAAAATAGGCACAAAAGTTGAATGCTACAAAACAACACAGAATTTGAGTAGCATATTGATTGTTAGTAACTTGAAGATTCTGGGTTCAAAAATATAGGTTCATTTTTTTGGGCTGCCCTCCTCTCCCCGAAGGTGCCCTCAACGTGGTCAAAATACCAAGAAAATGACACGTGACACGTCTTTTGTTAAGTTTTCAAGAGCACTTAGTTCAAATATCCATTTTTTTTGGATACGATAAACACTTGTTAGTGTTCCTCTAGGATCCTTTTTACGTAAATTTTTCGTTTCTCCAATGTCTTCGAAAATTTCAATACAATTTTTTTTTGTAATTTCCCAATTTATTAAACAAAACTTTTGAAAAGTTGCCAAATTTAGGATTTTGAATTGCAAGACATTTGATGGGACACCTTGTATGCACATTGTAATTTTTTATTTCGCCATACGGGAATAATTTAACTGGCTCGTGTTTCTTTTTAATATCTCGCGTATTCGTAAACGTAGGTATAGGTAAGTAGTAAGTACATAAAAAGAGAACATAGTATCTAACAAAAAAAAAAATACACGTTGCCATGGTCTTTATTCAACGATGACGTCTACTATACGTTGCTGCGAGAATTCGATGAAAATACATAATTACAACGTCGACGTACACGTATACTTATTTCAAATGCTCTAATGTATATTCATTAAATTCTAAATTATTCTTCGTTTAATTAACGATTGTAGGTTAAGTAATCTCCCCGCCTTCGACTGTTTCTTTATACTCTTACGTTGTACAAATCCCAAGCTTGGATAAAGCATACGCTCGGATACCGTATACTTTTGCAAATCAAAGAACGTTACGACTGATATGAAATACCGTTAGAAGTCGTTTTTTTTTATATCCTTTTAGTTCATTCAAGAAAATCAAAGTGATTCGAACGTTTGAAAAAAAAGCAGGATGAAAATTTCTCGGATAAAAAATTTTATTAGATATAAATTTGCCAATTTTGAGTGATTTTTTTTTTTTGAATTCCCATTTTCAAAAGATTACGTAGCCAAATATTTCTTTGAAGTTTAAATCGGTTTTTCCAAATTTTTTCCCTGAAGTTATCTACAATATTTTAACCAAACCTGCATTATTTTGAATCATTCGATCGCACAGAAAAAATAGTTTGAACAATACATTCATCTCTAACAGCTTTCCCTCGGGATATTCTTTCAACAAAAGACCCTCCATATAATCTCTTATTCACTGCCAAATCAGTATGATTTCGAGTAGATGTATTTAACCACGACTGGACAATTGGATCTTATTATTATACTTACACAGTGAAAACACAACCAATGGGCATAGACATGACCAACGATTCAATTCGACTCGAAAGTGTAAGTACATATTTCCAATCAATCAAATTCTCATACTCATAGTGTGAAAAAAAGAACCTCCAGAACGTACGAGTAAAATGTACATATACCTTCACCTAAACATATTCTACGTATACTGCATCGTAAGCAAGTCTTATGCCCGCAGATACGAAAATTCCATTAATTTTCTATTGTTTTCGACTCGACTATACAATCTCGCCGAATTGTATACACAAATTCATTAACCAGTCGTGTCGCTGAAGCCATCTTTGCAGCATTTTAATAAACACCCGCGCCTATTCGCGAACCCATCTGTATCTCCAAAGATCCACACCTTTTCCATTCTTCTTGCTGGCAAACAAAAAGCACTTCGTTTGTATATATCTCAACTATACGCGGAAACGTTATCACGTCGCGAGCAAAATATATCAAAAAGCAGCCAAGACTTAATCCAAAGCAACGGTTCACTAGGTTTCGACTCCATTTATTCGTAGGTACGTAAAAAGACAAGACTTATACGTAGACGTAGGTTTAATTCAAAAACCAAGACGTGCGGGGATCTCAACTGTATTATTCCCCTAGTGTTCGCCAATCAACCGTGAACCAGGTATTTTTTTTGCTCGCCTTTACAAAGAAATTCTCATTTTCTTTATCGTCTTTTATCTAGCCGCCAGTACCGATACTCATTACGAAGTGAAATTACACGATACGTAAAGGTAATTACATCAAGGACGGGTATCACTTCTAATATTCGAGTGACAATAACTTTGACTCGGCGATCAGCGAAGTTACCGTAGTCCAGTATAGATAATTTATTCGTTAGCCGATACGATTCGAGAAAACTATACATAGTATGGCTCACGTAATGGCGGAGAAGTTGAAGATCCATTTGCGCAATGTGTCTAGCTTCGAGCAAGGTTTGCAGATATATCCTTCCTTTCTTCGAGGCGAGTACAATTTCGACGAGTGAAGAAGACAGGTCATTTTTGGAGGGAGTGGAAGAAGTAATAAGGAAGTTGAGCATTTGAGGAGATTATTGGGGGTGATATCAATTCTAGAATGACTAATAAGTAATAACAGATAATGTGTCTATTTTAAAGAAGTAAACAAACATATTAAAACAACCCCACAGGAACAAAAAAGCTCTCAGTTTTCATCAAAATTCAAATATATCGACTCGTTTTTTCGACCCTTCACTCCCTCCTAGAGCCTCGCACCCCGGAACACGGCCAATGGTCAGAATACCAAAAAATTGAAATATTATGTGGGCAAGCAGGTACCTAAATTGTTGAGTTTTCAAAGGTGCTAAAATTGAATACTCGCGCTCACTCATTTTTTGGATAAGACCAAGACTTAAATTTGTGGCAGTAAGAAATATTTCACTTGGAAAAATTATTGATTAATACAGAATAAAAAGGTAAGTACATCATCAGCCAACATTTCAGAAGCCAAGGAGCATTTTTCAATTTTTGGTGAATTTTTTATGAATCAAATTTGGACCAAAAAGGAAAAAATCCCACTTAACTGACCTAAAAATCTGAAATTATGCACATGCTCCATTTAGACCTCCCCCCCACCCATCGATGTGATTCGGTTTCAAACCATTTTGAGCAGTTCCGGAATTTCCAGCAGAATCTGAAATTCAAAGATTCCACAAAATTTTACCCTGATGCGTCACTTGAAAATGGTTTCAAACCGTTCTGGAGCTTCCAGCCATATTTTTTGAATTCATTTCATAAGGCAAAATTTTATGGAAAATTCCAAATTTCAAAAATCTGTTGGAGATTCCAGAAGTGCTCAAAATGGTTCGAGACCATTTCCAATCGTTTTGGAAAATGGGAAATAGGGTACAAACCAAATTTCAGCTCTCTAGATTAATCCGATAAAATTTCATTTTTTTTTGCATTTTTGACTATAATCTTCAAAAATTCACCAAAAATTATGAAATTCTTTTCTCGTGAACACAAATCAGGAAAATCCGAAAATGAAAATTTTAAAAATCCAATGAACTCGAATGATACTATTTCAAATTATTTTAAACTTCTAATTTCAGCGCCATAAATCTGAATTACTTCAAATTGAGGAAGTTATACTTGACAAGCGACAATAATTCGCAAATTGGACCATTATTCTACAATACTGGACTTTCCATTCTGCGAAATTTTTTCCATTGATTTTCGCATAATTCGTGTCCATAGTTTCACATCGTTTAAAAAATTCTAACGTTGTTACGTATTCACATCAGTAATTCATTTTTTTTTTACCTTCGTTCGTTTTTCAGACTCTTGTCTCTTGTTATATTCGTATAGCATCGAGTATAAAAATGAATAGACATTATACAAAGCAAACTTTGTAATTGTCTACCTTGAAAATTTCAGATCACACCCAGTTCCTACAAATTATACACGAGTATAGAGTTTGACGTCAGCTTTGCATAGCTTAAATCTTCTACACATTGATATGTATAGTAAGTTAAAATAGCTACTTTTTTCACATCACTACAGACGATTAAAAAAAATCGACTGCATGTTGATTTAATTACCCGTTTACTTTTTTATTCCTCAAAAATCTACACCGCAGATGGCAAAAAAATCTCAGCCCTGGAGGTTCTCGAACAAGGTGTCAAATATTTAACAAGGAAAAAAACACGCAGGTTACGTAAATTTTGATAACCTAACAGTACAGGTAATTTTTCCTCTGATAAAAACGATGACAGTTTAGCTCAAGGCGAGTGGATTATTTAAAAAAATAATTAAACCGATGAACGAGAAATTTAAAAAATAAGTAACCTCATAATTATTCAAATCAGTTTTATAAATAAACTCATCTTTCGGCCTATAATCACCTCGGGGGTTACCCCAGCACTTCCTCTACCCTCTGCTCAATTATCTAGAAATAAAACAAAACAAAACAACGAAAAAACCAAAATACACGACAGGAGGTGAAAAATCTACAACAAAAACGAGGTACGACAACGAGCTATGATGATAATTCAATTCATTTGCTTATAATTACCATCGGAGCTACCATGTGACCGTGTTTACATTAAATGTAAACGTTTACCCACACGAACTATACACCTTTGACCTCATTTAAATTCGAGTACACATATAACGGTTAGATCAAGACTGCTATACCTAAATTATACCGCGTAACGTGCACCTATATTACCTACTACTCGAATATAACTAGTTGAAAACTTACGAACAAAAGTTACCTATCGCAAATCTACCAAAAAATTACATCCGTTTCCGTCTCAAAGCCGCAGAATTTTGTCGCTTATTCCGGATGAAAAAATTTAAAAATTCACTTTTTTACATTTTCCTTTTCCTTTTAGTAAATTCGTACATCATCTCGTAGAGCGGCGTGAAGCGAAACAACAGCTTCCTTTTTCGATCTTCGCCTTTTTTTTCTTCTTCTTTTTGTGTAATCTCGCATCGAAAAAGAAAACTATACGACATCGTTTGCAAAATATCAAACGGGATGTTTTCCAATCTGCGTATACGCGAATTAATGCCCCAAAGCTGAGCACCGAAAAAAAAAAGAAAGAAAAGGCGAAAACGTTGAGATTTATATTTTTTACAATCACGTTGAGAATATACGAATAAGTAAAACGAGAGAAAAGAAATCTAAAAATAGCATTTCGTATGAATTTTGTAAAAGGCCGAGCTACTGTTTGCGTACATAGTAGATAAAGTTGAGCCAGTAGGTACTACAGGGTTACACAAAAAGTATCGTTTGACGTTTATCGTATTGTTTTTCAACATTCACGCGCATCTAAAATGAAATTTAATCATTTCACCAGATATTTAGCCTTATGTACTTCGAAAAAAAGAGGTTATATAAATATTTTACCTGCTTTTAAAATGCGTCAAATATGATACAACGCTTGAAAGTTTTTCGTATCTCGCGTTTATTACATAAAGTTTGGGCGAAATCTTTCTTCTTTCTTTTCTTTTTTTCAATATCAGGTGGAAAAAAGTACTGAAAAGGTTTTACGAAAATTTCGTTTAAGCTTAATAACAAAAGCTCGACAAAACTTTCAAATTACCAACGCCTTTATTTTTCAATATCAGATGAAATTTTTATAATACCTTTTTTTTTAGCAAAAGACATCGTTGTTTTGAGACGATAAAGCCAATTTGAATAAATTTCAATTGTAATGCTAACGACGAAAAAGAATGATTTTTGACGCGACTGCGATTCGAATCGTTTATTTGCTCATTGAAGCGATTACAATGTCGAAAAATCGATCACACGAGTCGTCGCAACTTTCAAAATTGACCCTATTTTTTTCAATCGAAATATTAATTCTATTCACGCCACCGAATGATTACTATCAATTTCAACCCCAAGATTTTGAACAACTTTGGGAACCTGCTCCGAAGCCTCGCATTTAGTCTTACTAATCCGTTTTAATACGCTATCGATAACTTGATCAGCATTCTCATTCGCTTTAATCACTCAAACTCATCGCCACAAAATTCGCATTGCTACGATATCTTCGCCAATTAACGCATTAACACAGTTGGCAGCTCTAGACACGCACCAAAACAAAAAAAAAGAAAAAAATGCAATTCAAATCGCGTAACGAGTACGATTCATTCGAGCGATTCGAATCGCTTAAAATGCGACCATCGCGTTCGTTTCTGCCTCCTTTCGAGAATCGATTTTCACGACACGCTATTTTAGCCAACCCTGAGAGCTAAGCTGCTGTAATTAGGTTTCTCCATTCCATACAGTGCTACTGTATATACGAAAAAACTGTTCAAATGTCAAGATGATTTTCTCACATTTGTGTCAACGCCACGCTGCCGTCGCCAACATCGCCCTTGCCCCTGTTCCTGCTTTCATTCATTCAGCCATCAGCTCTGTTTTCCCATTGGGAAATTTCCGTACTATCGTCTACCTTGTTCGTTAACGACTTTATCCCCTTCAAGAAAATATTCCCAGGAAGGTATATAAATTTTCCACAAGTTTTTCTCTTTCATTTTATTGGTACGATAGAAAATAATCTCGAATCCTATTTGAATATTTGAATGGTCTCTATCGGTATATTCGTCATAAAAATGTCAAAATGAGTAAATTTAAATTTGTCAATCAAATGAAATATTGAATAAAATTGCCTACATTAAACCGGAATTCAAACCAAATTTTCTAAAATTGCTACTGATGATGTAATACCGTTAAAAATTTCTTCCAAAATATCTAAATATCTAAAGATATAAACAGGCACTGAATTTCATTTTTTGAATTTTGAAAAAAAATTGTTCAAATTTAGAGGGCTATGAAAAATATTGAAATTTGATTAAATGTAGAAAGCTGAAATTTTTACTTTAAGGTCTATTTTTAGACTCTCAAATTAAATGGAGATGATTTTGAGTCAATCTGGAGTAAGTTTTCCGATTCGAACTCGTGGATTTCGCACCTTTTTGAGATTTTCCGGTTCATTTGACACCCTGCATCCAAAATTAGCACTTGGAATTCAGAATTAATTCGAGTTTTGAGAAATTGTATTTCATTAGAACATTTTAAATAACATTTTTGAAAATTTTCTTGAACGGAATCATGATTAGTTCAAGAAGAGATATAGAAAATACAAGCATAAACCAGATTTCAGTTTTTTGCCTTAATCAGATCAAATATTTAAATTTCCAAAAATTGACCAAAATTTTCAAAATGAAAAATGCAGCAGCTGAAATTTTTGATAATACTGGAGTGCTTTTGAACACTCTTGATTTCTTTTCTCATACCAGTCTAAAGTTTTTTTCATCCGGTAGCCAGTGTGATACCATCCTCGTTAAAAAAAAAATTGAGACCATAAATCAAACCCACTACCCCCCCCCTCCTCAATCAATGAAACCTAAAAACTATTCAGTTCTGTTCCTTCAATTTGCGACATTCGTCACCGATTTCTTTTTTTTCAAGAGAACTGCTGAAAAATGATCATCATCAGAAACGCTTTACGAAAACACCTGCACCAGACACCTGGGGTGGTTGGAGTTGGGCGATAAAAATCCAGGTAATGTCTCGGTCTGGAAACCGTACAATTGTAATAGTGTGTTAGAACTTTTTGTTTTTTCGACGGCTCACGTTCGTGACATAAAAAAAAGTACGATACACGACTGTTACACGACGAATTGATTTTCAACTCTTAACGGCGAAATCGTTTATAATTAGGCCAAATGACAATTGTCTGTGTTTTTCTTCCTCTTACGTTCACGTCCCTTTACGATAGTACACGGCGATGTAACGCAATAGGGTCACACGACTGTTTGAAGACGCAAAAAGCGAACTTTCGATCCGAGCTGTATGCACGTGCCAAGCTATGCAACTCAATAAAACACAATTTTGTACATTTACATTGGCATACCTACCTTAAGAGATACAATTGTGCCCGGGGGGGGGGGAGAAAAGAAGAAAAGTCACGATGTTTTCGCACTTTAGGTAGGTTTCAAGTAACTTAATTTCAATTTTCATTAAAAAATTATTTGTCATCTCAAATTCTACAATTTTTTAACATTTTTCATCGTCAAATTTTTTCATATCACTTTCATTTTTAAATTTAAAATTTTTTTCAAAATATTTCACATTTTTCTCCCAAATACGTAGTATCATCGAAACTAGAAAATGCAGTAAAATTCAAATTAAACGAGCAATAACCCTTCATAAAAAAATGTACATCTTGCACAAAATCAAATAAAATACCTCGCAACAAAAATGCAAGTACAATGTACGTATAAAACGCACATGTGTGAGTGAAAAATCGTGAGCACGTACTTCCCATCAACATTCTAATGAACTTTTGGATACCGTTCAAATTCCTGCGAAGAGAAAAATTTTAATCAGCGTTGTTTTTCAACATAGATAATTATCGAGAAGCTGATATCGCCTGCTGATCGAAACACGTCCAATTAAACGTACGTACTCGTATTAAAATGCACACTTGCGCTACTCCAAAATGTCCTCGCTCCTCGGAATGCTGTCATTTGATTTCGTCAAACTTGAAATTTCACGCTCTTTTCGTGCTCGGCAGCAGTCAATTTGGAGAATTTTTCATCTTCTATTCAATGTATAAAGTAATAAATGGCATTTTTAAACGCCACACACACACCCGAGCCTCAGCCTATGCACTACAAGCACGTGTTATTTGACTTTTGGCATCTACACGCTCATATGTACATCGCACCACTGCGAACAGCTAAGCCCTTTCTTAATTTTATTGCCGGAGGATATAACAATACCGTATCCACTGGAATATTAATAGCACGCGTATAAAACTCGCTAACGCATTTTTAGCAAAATTTGACTTTGACGTCGTTTCCTTAGTTCCTCATGTTTGAGAAAGATAAGTACTTCCTCGTGTTTTGAAAAAAAAAGGCCTAAAATTACACGCTAGAGAAAACTTTTTGAGTATGTTTGCGTACTCTCGAGACATATTTTCTGTTTTTCTTACATACTCACGAGTCATGATTTATTGCCAGACTCGGTAAATGATTAAGATCACGCTGGTTCTCAAAGAAATGAAAATACGAGTACTTCAAAAGATGACACGTATTAGGTATACAATCGAAGTGTTAAAAGTTGATAACTTCAAAAGGCAATTTTCTTTGTTTTTCAGAAATAAAGAGTCGATATCAAAATATTTCCGCACCATAAATCAATCATGAATTTTCGTGGGAGTAAGTACATTTGAGTCGATGTTCACCTATATGTAGATATTCCAGATTAATTCAAGTAAAAAATAAAGTCTAGCCTTTTTGATTCGCTCAATTTTTTTTCAGAAGTTTCTTACAATGGCCTAGTAAAGAATCTGCATAATTCAAGTCCCAACCCTCCGGGGGGGGGGGAAGAAGAATGAGCCTATGATGAAAATTCAAAACGTTTAAATGTTCAGCGATACACCGATTGTTACCTAATAATTAGAAAATGCTGAGTTTGGATATCGAATTTTAAAAAAATTTGATATCTCTGAACCCCCCTCCCCCGTTTAACCCATGGTATTCACAAAAAAAATTAAAATGGCGATCGATGCATCATTTTTCGGGTCTCTACAGCAATGAGTTCATAATATCCACTGATTTTAAATTTTGAAAAAAGTTTTAAAACATGAAAAAGTGACCTGACATGGGCTTGGACTCAATTTTCTTCAAAAAAAAAAAGCACCTTTAGTAACCAAAAAAGTAATCAAAACCCAATTTAAAAAGTTACAAAACGCGAGCAAAACATTTTCATGTAGAAAAAACCAACAAAAAATAAAAAACACTTCAGTGAAATTTGATGTACAAAAAATTACAAAACAAAACACTCGCAGTTAAAATCTAACAAGGAAACTCCATGGAGTCGATACCTTTCACAATTTAAACAGAAGGACTTTTTGAAAATAATTGGTAAGAAAGTGATACTTTTTGGCAATTTTCGTCAAAAAAGTGACAATATTTCGTAACTTTTCAGTAATGAAGACAATTCAGTGTGTCCAACAAAACTCCCAGACAAAAAATTATGGTTTTTCCATGGCTTATTTTTCACATTTTTACCGCATGAAAATACACCCCCCCCCCCCCCCCATAAATATGTAACTTGAAACTGCGAGGGAATTTTAAGCAAGTAGGTATTTCAATTTTTTCAAATTTTTGAACAAATTTTTTACTTTTTTATTTTTTTATTTCTTAGTTTTCATTTTAAAAAATTTCAAGTGTGTTTCGAGCAAAATTCATGACTTTTCATGACTTTTATGACCATTAGACACCCTGCAATTTTTTTTTGGCAACTTTTGGCAAAGATTTATTCGAGCATTTTCAATTTTCAGCAAAGCTGAAAATTTGCTGAAAATGTTGAAAAACGAAGGTGCCTGCACACAAGTTGTGCATTTATAGCATAGGTATTGATTGGTCAATTTCCAAATTGATACTTCTGAACATAATGGAGTGGACACATCATTACTCATGATATTTAGCCATGTTTGCTGACGATAATTGTTAGCAATTTTGACAAAATGTCTCACTTTTCGCAATTTTTGACAGAAACTGAGATTTCGAAAATTTTTACAAAAACAGAGCTTTTAAGCAAAAAAGTGAATGTAAAACTGAATAAAAACTGCTTGACAATCAAAAAAAGCAAAAACTTTTGCTAATTATAGGCAATTTTTCCGCAACTTTTTGCCAAAGGCGAGCCTCTTGAATAATTTTTGGAATTTTTTTGCAAAAATGCGACAATTCTTAGCAATTTTTGACAAAAGCCGGACTTATTGCAATTTTCAGCAGAATGTGGGACTTCAACACTTTTTGCAAAAGATATGAGCTTTTCAGAAATTTTTAGCAAAAAAACCGAAAAATTTTTAAAGCAATTTTTTTGACAGCTTTTGGCAAAATAGTGATGCTTTTTCGCAACTTTTTGGTAAAAAACGACATTTTTCGGAAATTTTTTGCAAAAAGCAGATTTTAAAAATTTTAGCAAAATACAGCTGGTTTTTTGACAACTTTTAGCAAAAAAACGAGGCCAAATGGAATTTTTTGAACTTCAAAAATCAGAGTCAAGGTTTGCGCAAATCGAGCCCTTTCAAAATTTTGAAAAAGTTGCAAGTTATTTTTAGTGAATTCAAAGTTACTTGAAAAATTACCGCATTAAATCACAAAAATCAGTGAAAATTCAAACTCGGCGACTTCATCGAATCAAAAAGAATCAAAATTTATACATGTCAAGCCTCATTTTGATAATTTTTTCCACGAAGTACAATTTTATTTCCTTCAGAGGGGAAAGAGCACTCATATTTTCTTTAAATTGAAGATTTTAGTAAAATAATACGACCCAAATACCATAAAATAATGTGGATCTTCACAGACAACAATTCAAAATGTGAACTTATTAATCGCATTATTTCATCCTGCATATCTTCACAATAGTTACAGTCAGTCACAACCACTGTTTCAAAGGAAATCCGTATAAAAATCACTTAAACTCAATTACCTCGAAAACACCTTGACCAATTTCAACAAAACTTGAAAAATTCACATACCTACCTTCTACGACTGGCATTCCACTAAATTTAATACCTGACGAATAAACTGGTAAAATTCAACAGAAGATTTGAAAAAAAATATTGATAAACTAAATAATGCTAACTATCTCTTATTGGAATTTCCCCTCGATTTTTGATGAAATCCTCTTCCCTTGGATTTTTATAAGGTACATATAATTTACATTTGACTTATAGCTTGTTAATGTCACTGACCCTGAACAGTTTTCATTATCTTGATAGATACCATCAATATCGAGATACATAAACTATGAAGAATGAACCTGCGAATTTCATCACTTAGATGATTTTTTTCTCTTCGAGATGCATTAAAACTAAGATAGGACGTTGTAGCAGCGCAGCGTGTCGACAGGAAATACATACTTACATTATCGAAAAAGTTGTATAGATTTTTTTTCCGGGTTTATAAGTGCATACATATGGGTTTATGGTAAGCATGTCGAACATACTAACGTCAAAATATGTATCACATTCTCGTCCAAAAAGGTAATTTTTTTCTTCATCGAAACATATTTAAACATATTTACGAGTTTCATTATTCGGTTGATTAACCGTTAATAGCGTGAAATAACAGAGTCGCGTGTTGTGTTGATAAGAAGGGAAAAAATGCTATTTGTATGGACGAGTGCCAGTACTCGGTGTTAACGTTATTTGTCGTTAATTTAGCAGCATGCACCCAGTACCCACTATCCAGCGAGACCTGAATTTCATTTGTCTAGCCGACCGAAGACCGAACCACCATGTAACATGTTACATTGTTTTTTTTGCCCGTTTTCGATCATTAAAGGCATAGTCGTACATAGCGTGGAATTTTTTTCCTTATTTTTTTCATTCGCATTTTCGCATCGTGTGGGTTTGCGTATAGAGCATCTCTATACACGTAAACGTAAAGTAATATTAAACTCGACAGGTCACGATGGGAGCAATTGTCATCGCAATGGAGACGAAATAGGCGTAATAGTTCCGTTCCACGATGCGTTTCCATTTAGGTACGCTTTTATTTTTCATGTCGTTAATTAAGTATAATAAACTCGACTAAAGCGATTTGATTCGTTTACTTTTCTCAACTTCGATTTCATTACTACGTAGGGTATTCCATTCTTTTTTTTTTACACGATTCCAGCAATCGGACCGAAGTACGCTTTGAATTTCAATCTAGGGGCTCAAAAAGTTCGCACGAAATGCGAGGGAGTAAAGTTTCCTACAGAGTTTAATTTAATTTCAGCAAGGTTCGTGATTTCGTTCGATTGTCAAATGTACATCGGATTTTGATTGCAATATGAGAATATGATGCGGATTTCGAGAGCAAACCCATATCGGAAATTTTCTTCGAAGTCTTCGTTCAGAAAAAATAATCAATATAATAGAGAATTCAACGCGAATTACGCCAAGTTTTGAGAAAGTTTCCGCGCGAGATGGCATAAGATCAAAGATATCTTTCAGCAGCCTCAAGCTCCATAGTTCTACTAAAACTATTTTTGATAAAAATTCGCGGTATAGAGGCATTAAAAACAGCACAATAAAGGAAAGTTCGTCAGAAATTTGGAAAACATAACGTTCACCTCTGGGCAATTTCGCCTGATTCCTCTTCTACATACCTAATAATGTTAACTTTTCGTGAATCGTGCATTAATACTTTTATTGATATGTCAGTACGAAAAAATTGGAAAATTGACTAATTCGGAGCAGATACGTGGGATGTTGGGTAAGTAGATAATTGTTTAGAAGCTTTCTCTGCGGGTAATTTTGCGTGAAGCTTATCGTAAGTACGAGTATAATAACGTACGCAAATATCTAAAACCATCATTTGTGGTTACTTTGTCAGATGATTATTTTCAAGAGTCACGACGAAACGTTGTATTTTTAAAATCAACTTTAGTCTCGTCTCTTTGATTTTACTTTCGCATGCGATGCAATTGCTTCACCTACTTTCAAACATTTCCGCGTACATTTTATAGACTAGAGTAAACTGAATTCAGCCTTTTTTCAAGTATTGACTAATTTGAACTTTCTTGCGATGATTTCGATTTCCAAAATTACATTTTTCATCATCTAACATTATGACTAAAGTAAACTAATACACAAAAATTGCAGGAATTCATAATAATGATTATTATTCGAATCAGTAGGAAAAATGAAGGAAGCAGAGGAAAGAGGAGGATGATCAGAAGACATTTTTTTTAGGTAAAAATGATTACAAAATGTACCGATAAATTATTAATACGATTGATTAGGAAAAAGATTAAGGGTGTTGAGAAGCATCACAGTACTGCCCTCATTTCAGTTTTTCCTTTCCTAATTCATTTTTAGAAATGTCAATAAATCATAAGCTAGGGACGTAAATAGGGGATAAACGAGACTCCTGCACCAGCGAAGTTGGAAAATTCGATGTAGAGGGATTCTGAAATGCTATAATATGGTCTTTTCAGTATAGATAAAACGCGTGAGCGAAAATTTATTTCTTATATGAAACGAGCTGCTGTTTTTTGATTTTAAAGCATTCATCAAGTTGAACAGATCGCAAAGCCTCTTTTAAGGTAATTTTACCGTTCATTTCAATTCAAAACTGAAGGAGGACGCAAGTGTATACAATTCGACTAGCGAGCCAACAAAAATTTTTTTCAGTCAAATTTGATTGCTGGAGATGGTTTTTTCTGTCAGTTAGACGGTAAACTATGTTACTTAGGACGATATTTCCTACATTTTTTATAACAAAAAGTACTTACCAGTTGGTGGGATTTTACCATCCATTCAGAATTAAACAGATTTGTAGTATTTCATCATTGCTTTTCAGCTGAAGTAACTCACAACATTCCAATTTCTCGCACAGCATTACTTAATAGTATATTACACAACGAGGGCCGAAAAAGTGATTTTTGACGAGGGTGAGGTTTGTGACCCGAACGAAGTGAGGGGAACAACTCACACGAGTTCAAAATCACTTTTTCTCCGAGTTTAGTGAAGTAATTTTTCCTGAACGAGGGTGGAAAGTACTTATTTTTACATCCGAGCGATTCTCGCGAGGTTGGAAAAGTAGTACTTTTCAGCCCTAGATAGGAAAATTAAATTTGAAAGGATACTCGAGTTGAAACGTAACACAATTATTTATTTAGGAAAATAAAAACGAATTATGTACAAGTTAATTACAATTTATAAAATTAATCGATTAGTTAATCTACACAATTTAAATTTACTCATTCGTACTTTTCTACAGCAAATAAAACATTTCTCGGTTGGGGAGAGAGAAATGAAAAAAATGAAATTCAAGAAATTTCATATCAGTAACAGAAAATGATTTTTTAAAAAATAGAAAATTATCAAGATAAAAAGTAAAGCATAAAAATAATAAAAAGACAAAAATGTATAAACTGAGAAATAACTAATACGAACATCACTTTTTACTCTAAACGAGCATCAACTGGTTTAAAAATTTCTTCTTCTATGCATATCGTATGCACCTATTTACTCGTATTAACTGTATACTTTAAGGTATTAAAAAAATTTTCTACTTCTAAGTCAATTTGTTGAGGAGTTGGACAATCCCCGAAATCGTCATCAATGTCAACTTCTTCTGTTTTTTCAATCTTCATCGGTAAAGGAAAAGAAGAAATTAAATCATCATCAAACTTACTGACTTTACGTAAAATTTTCATCGCGTCCAAGATCTCATTTTTTTCAGTTATTCGAAGACTTCGTTCTTCATCGAGTTTCTCGGTTGTTTCGTTGAGACGTAGCAAATATTTGGATTTCAGTTTGGTGCAACGATCTAATTCACTTTCGAGTTCTTGATTTTGACGTTTCAGATCGTCGATTTCGGCCTTTTGTTCATCGGTAAGTTTTTTCAATTTGAAATATTCCGACGTTAGGTTTCTATTATTTTCGGCCAGTTCATGGATTTCATCTTCATGTTCTTTGGATACTCGTAGCATGGCAGCTTCATGATCAGCCCTTTCGGTTTTTATTTGTTCTTGCAGTTGTAAATTCATTTTGTTGAGTTCGTCCATCTGACGTTGCACATCTAGACATATTTGACTCATGGAATTGAAATGGTTATCCATTGCGAGAAATTTTAAACGAATATTATACGAAAAATTACACGTTGTGAAAACACAAAAATCGCGAATATGAAGTAAAAATGGCAAAAAGCACACCACAAAATTAAGAAGTAGGTACTCGACAAGCGATGAAAACTAATACTGTTCAACTTTTAAAAATCTTCAGTCTTTATATATGGAGATTTTGTTATTGAAAATGAGCACCAGGGGTAGCTTGTTGTTTACGTTATTTTTTCAGAACAACAAAAGTCAACTTTGAACTGGTCTTCTTCGTGATGAGTCATATTACGCATAGGGTTATTTTCGAGGGTTGTTATTCTACAGGTTGAATGAATAAGATAAGGATTTCTTATTGTTTCGCGAATTTTGGTGAAGTGTCCAAAGGTCGAATGGTCTAAAGAAAGAGAAGGATTGCGATGTTTTCAGACATAACCATCATTTTATTCACGTTGAAATCAAATAACAAAGGTTTGAAGTGTGCAAGGTGGTTTTAAAAATTAGCAACACGCTATTTATAATGATTAATGACATGAAATATCTCGGAGTACACCATAACATAGTTTTTTTTATCGATATATGATTAAAGGGTAAAAGCAATGATTCTGAAAACCGTTAATGAAAGTTGGTACCACGAAAAGAGTAAGTATGAAGTTTCATACCAAGAAATCGAATTTTACCTCCATCTCGTCGACTCGTTTACGAACTGAATAACTCGCATGATGCAAATAACAATGTAATTTCAATTCGATTAGCAAAAAAACCACTCAGTCATCAGTTGAATAACCCAGAGATATTGTAAATGTATTTCAAATTCAGAACATATGCCGGAGTTTTCAACAGTTGGCACGTTGGCCCTTGTGTTTCCGGGGGGGGGGGGGCATTTCGGAAAAAATAAAATCATCTGGAACTTGACAATTGTCGAATATGGGAAAAATAAATTATAAGATCAAAAACATTACTTTATCTAGTCGGACCCATTTTGATGAAATTTTGAAGAATTGTGTGGCGATTTTTGAAATTTTAGTCACAATTTTTACAATTTTGAAGCATTCCTGCTTTTAATTCAAATAGTGTCGCAATTTATTCAAAGTGCATAGTCTAAAACCTATATCAAATATTTCAGCTTGCCAAATCGATTTTTGAAAATTCAAAATAGACCATTTTTTGCTAAATAATAATATACACATTCAGTAAGAATCATAAAAATTTATCTTGAAACTGATATTTATCATCTCCATCGAACAGAATTTCACCATTTCTGGCCATCCTGGAGCCTCCAGCACGATTTTCAATTGCTCCAGTGTACACCTCGAATGTGTTGCTTGTCCACATACCCTACTTGGTGAAAAATACCAGTGATTAAAAATGTTGGTAAAATACATTCGCGGTGTCCACCAGAAAATTGGCCCAAATGCAATTAAGCTTGTTGAACAGGTAGATGAGGTGGGCCGCTACTAGATTTTTAGCTACCCAAATCAATTTCTGCGCCTTCTGGAGAAAATGAAAATCACGCTGGAGGCTCCAAAATGTTCCAAAATTGTTGAATTCAGTTTTAAAAAAACAAATCACCACAAAATAATCAATTTTTATTTAGATTTTTGAAAATTTGCCAAAAGTTTAAACATCATTTTGGGCAGCTGAAACGTTGGTTTTTGGGGGATTCACACCATGCTCTTTCTGAAAATCACAGTATCCTTCAAAAAGAGGCGTGTACTTCGAGTGGTTTTGGCACGGGGAAGCAGTGGTGTACTGGTGTACTGGGGAGGGGACAGGGAGATTTCAAAATTTTGTATATCCCCCATTTTGAAGTCTGACTATCGATATTGAAGGCGTCTTCATATGAATGAGGAACCCCAAAACGATTTGGACCCTTGAATGCATCGAAGAAGTGTTAGAAGTAATCTTGGTCCTCTTCCTAAACTCTCATTTTGAAGGTAGGACAAAACTCTGTCAATAGGAAGTGGTGGGAGCGATTCTGGGATACTGCCTAGGAGCTCCGGGCCTTTGGCCTGGTGCTGGGGGGGGGTCAGCAGTCCCAACCAAAACTGGGGCCCCCCACTCACTTCGGCTCCAGGACCACTGGGTGGCCGAACCGTCCCCTCCCCCTCCTAGTTTTAAGCAAAATTGAAACACTCCTAATCTTGGCTTAGTTTAAGTTGTACATAGTTTTTATAGCTAAATTTTAGTATTAAGTTTGTCATTTAGTATTAGAATATACATCACCCTCCCCTTAAACTTAAGATTGTACTGGTATTATCTCTGCGGAAGGGGCGGGGCTTAGGCCCCGCCCCCTCACCGCAGGGATAAGTAATTATAAGATGTAAATAATATTCAAAATAAACCCTTTTTTAAAAAAAAAAAAAAAAAAAATTGGTGTCGTCTACATATGAATTGAGTGGTCCAAGTACGACAGTGTGAGGTTTAATTTGAGATTGAACCTTTGTATCTAAGGGTAAGGGGTAGTAAAACCTCCAAAAATCCAACCCTTCATAATTCTAAAACGGTTTCACAACAGAAAACTTGCAACATTTTCCCTTTCGGTCAAAAAATATTCCTTTTCTCACCATTCACGTCAACGAGATCCACCTCCTTTATTTAATCTCGATTAAATCCACACGGCTGGACAATAAATAACGTACATCAAGGCCGACTCATACCCACAAAATTTACTCCAATTCAAAAAGCACACTTCCACCTACACCACTTTCCCATCCGTTGTAGATTACATAGCCTTAGACGTTTAAAAACTTACCTCTGGTATTGGTGGCCGCATCCGCGATCTTCTGGAACGCATCCAAGAAAGCGGCAATCGCCTGGATAGTTGCCCTGTAACAAATGGTTAAATATTACTATTTGTAAATGAACTTGTATATTTTTCACGAATATTTATAGGTTACCCACGCCACGACACAACACGCAACTATATCGATAATATACCTATAAGCTATGGTACGTATAGACGTAAGAGTATAATGCATTATCGGTCATCCATCGTCGTCGTCACCCAAGCCGGGTCAGTCAATTTTCAACAATACCCTTTGAAAAGAAAGACCATTGACCACGGATTAATTAATCTGTTCGTTTGGACGCGACCGGATGACCAAAATCATCATCCGGAGAAGATACGCACGTACGTAGATAAACCAAAATCATGGCGTACTTCTCGCCAATAGAGAGTAATTTTTCACAATTTAATTGCTACAAATAGCTCGTTGATCCCATTTCAACTGCTCTACCTACGCTTCCATTTTATCATTGTATTTTATACTCGTATACGCGCCGATTGCCTGCTGGATCTGAGTTCAGAGCGAGAGATTTTGTATATACGCACATACATCTCACAGAGTACTCGCGTTTATAATTTCACCGTCGTCCGGTCTTTTTTTTTCTCCCGCAAGAGGTCATACTATTTAGAGTATACGGCGAGAGTATTTAATCTATACAAAATGCGATACTTCCCGATTCCGATTAAACTTGTATATATTTAAGCGCTCAAGTTCGAAGAATTAAACCAGTTCGACCGACTGCGTATTTACTTTTGCGACTGCATATTTATATAAAAGGATGCTGCGATGTCGCGATGAAGCGTCAGTCGGTGGGTCGTTGTCTCGCCATCGTTTATCCGCATACTCGTAAAATACGAGTAAGATATACGAAAATATATAGGACGAGACATAAATAACGAGCAAAATAACACCAACGCCGGCAGATATTTTATACAATATATTTTGCTTTTTTTTCTCCTTTCTTAATGCATTTTTTTCCTCATAAATCATACCTGTAATTACAACGTTAATAATTAATCTGTCCGGTGTATCGTGATGAAATATGAAAAAATGATGTTCTAGTCACTTTTACTCGATCTTTTAACTAACCTAGTTTGTGTTTTTTTTTTCATCGAGAAGCACCGTGTATAGCAAAAAGATGAAACAATGGTACGCGACAAAAAACCAATTGCAGCTTTGCCCTTGAAACTCGATTCAAACTTCAATTATCACCCTAATTTCTAATTCACCCGAATGAAAGCAACTGTTCGAGACCTCCCTCTTGGTATACAGTATATATGGTAATTCTCTAACAATCATTAATTACCACCACCAGTAAAGTGAGTAATACGCTAACTTACACGTATATAAAGTTCTAACTACTAAACTCTTAACCTTAACTTAGAAACGTTCAACAGAGGGCTAACGTAAGTCACCTCACTTGTAACGTTTTAAAATGGTTCAACTTACAAAACATCTTTTTCAGTATTGATCTTACACACCCAAGCCTGCTGCGATGCATGTCGAGTTTATTAGCCGGATTTGCCATAAAAGGGAGCAGTCTATTGAGAAACAACGATCAACTTTTGGCAAATTTAGATATGGAGGGTGAGATATCCAGGTTGAATGAGATCAAACCATCTTTCATTGAAAAAGAACCATATGTTCATGAAGTTGGTCAGTTCTTTCAACAATAATTTCATCTTTTTTTTCGAAAATTCAGCAGATTTAAGGAGTTTTCGTGCTTATTGAATATTGACCTTTTTGTTAAACAATGATGGCTATTGTGGTAGTTCTGTCGCTGGAAAAAAGGGGAGGGTCAAAAATTATGATGTTTCTGGACATTTTGAACTCAAAATCAGAAGATTTTCTGCATGTTACATTTTATGTAAGTTTGATATCTTCCATCCTCATCTTTCGATGATTGCTGAATTTTCACAACCTGAAGCCTATTTTAATGGGCCAAAAAGTCAAAATTAGGGGATGAGGTTCATATGGGATTTACTTAGATCCGGTCCTTGAGGCGGAGGAAGAGTCAAAGTTGAAAATTACGGAAAACGGAAATGGCATTTTTCCCTCAGAGGATCGTAATAAAGACCCTAATCGATAAAAGTGTTCAAAAGTGTTGATGCAATTTTTGGAAAATTGGAAAATTGAAAACTCTGTAAGTAAAGACGTGTCTATTAGGGTGGTCCTTAAATACTTACATGACAAAAAAAATCGCGATTTCTTCTGCTCCCACCCTTCAAAGTGGTGACCTCTGGTGAGAAAATAATTCCCTATTTTTTATTTTTACCATTTTTGAAAACTCTGGCTGCGGTGGGCCTCTCAATCCTCAAAAATTTGAAAAAATTCAACTTCAAAGCAAAATTTTTAAAATTCAAAAATTTCAACTTGCAACACTTTTAAAAAGTCTCTTTTGAGTAAAATGGACTCTTATGAGGATATTAAAACCCCATCCCTAGAAAACCAAGTCGGTCCCTTTGGAATAGCTGAAATTCGTATTTTATATTAAATTTCAGCTATCGTCATGAGAGTTTATTTTGCTCAAAAGAGACTTTTTTGAGATAACCGAATTTGAAATTTTGAAATTTAAAAATTTTACAGTGAATTTGTATTTTATAAAATTTTTGAAAATTGAGGGGCTCGCTGCAGCTCGAGTTTTTTGGAAAAAAAAATGAAAAATAGTGAATTATTTTCTCATCAGAGGTCACCTTTTCGGAGGTTGGGAGGAAGGAAAATCCCAACTTCGAAAATAAGGACCACCCTAGTGTCTAAAACCCAAAAAGCTAAAGTGCTTTTTCGTACTCTCAAAATTAAATTTCGTACGGTGTCAATGTCGTCAAATCTATTCATAGCCCCTCCACCCAAAAAAAACAAGTTTTCGAATGGTCTCCAGATTTTTACAGTATTCTGATAGGAAGTTTTTTTTTAGATATTTTTTCCCGTGAAGATACATTCGATTTCAAGATTCACCCTTTTCTCCCCACCCCTCACCGCCAATTTCATCATTTGATTCAAAAGAACAAGAGAATTCTCAACAAAAATTCACGCAACCTCTAACAAGGTTCGTACAGTTCATTGAAATCAAGAGTCGAGACATTTTTGTAATTTTTGACTTACTTTTTTGATTTACAAAAATCGACGCAATGAACTGTAAAATTTTCATTTCTTTCCTTCCTCAATTTTGAACAATCATTTTTCAAAAAGTTGAAAAAAGTGACAAGTGACCCAAGCGAGGCGATGGCAAAAGTAAACTTGTGATTTGGAAAATGTTTTCAGTATTTTCTTGAACTGTTATGGCAAAAAATTTGAAAAAACCAGAGGGAAATTCTCAATTTTGGATGAGTTGCGCGTTTTTTGTTTGCAACTTTAGCAACTAAATGCTGAATTTGCCAAAAATTGTTAAATATGGGTGATAAGCGACGGCAACACAGCAATAGCAAAGATCAGAAGCCAATGACAACAAAGGCGAGAAAAAGGCAAAACGACATGAAAATTTTCAGAAAACAGTCTCATAAAGAAAAAGATTAGGGCAATTCCTCTTCAAAAATTGTACGATACTTATTTGATTTTTCTACATCACACCCTAAAAATAACTATAAAAACGCCAAATTTCACAATAGCTCGATTCACCAATTCTTTCGATTACGACAACTTGAATAAAAAAATGCAAAATCGTCTTTCTTTTCAAAATAAGTACCTTGTGATACTTTCAGTCACATTTCACCACATTCATCAAAAATACGTTGATGACCTACTTCCAGAATTTGAATAATTTAAAATTTCAACCACTTTCATACACTCGATAAAAGCAGGAAAATTCGGCTTTCCGAACGACGGCGAGTCAACAACAGTCAAAAGTTTTCTTCGTGATTACGTTTTTAGCTCGAGCTATATTTCTCGAGTTTAATTTCCTTTTAGTATACGTCGAGTTTTCACCTCGAATTAAACAAAAATTACAAAATAAAGGCTGTAATTTTCGCGCAGAAGCATTTTTTATTATCTTTTTATTGCGACGAAGGTCGCTTCAGAGGAGAAAATTAACTGCAAATGTTCCACCAATTAAACCGCAGCTCGACAACTTCAACTCTGTACGAGTTGGCGTATCATTTAATAGAGTTGTTATATTGTCATAATCTTTCGAAAACTTGATACTCGTAATTTGTAGAATTTATGCCATTCGCTAGTTATAGAGGAGAGTGGACTGCTTTCACGTAAAACTAATATTTAAAAATGTACACTAGATGAGTATTCGTGTCGAAGGAAAATCACGACCATATTAACCGGACAACAGCCACAACGTAATAATTATTATACCAATTAATACACATGTACAAATTGCATTCGTTATATTAACGAGCAAGTTCGATAAAGCGAGAAACGATTCGATATAACGACCTTGAAAATTTACCAGTATGAAAAGGATTTATCGAATTTTAATCGAATTCTATAATATCGCTGTTCGATGATAAATTTATCGATAAAACGCGAAACGAATATTGGCGAAGAATTTATTGAAATTATGATGTTTGTCGTGACTGCATTTTCCAAACAAATAAAAATTTCCGCCCCAAATTACCTTTCTCTCCACCATTCTCTTATCTTATGATCCGAAAACAAAGTACCCATTATGCGCAGTTTGATTCGTGTCATTGATAATTACCTAGTGGATTATACATTACGAGCAGCATGTCTCGCTGCATGCTCGACTTTCCTAGTCGTAATCGTTCATTAACTAGGCAATTAACTACAACACCTCGTGAACTAAGTAAACATATAAAAAATGAGCAGAAAAATACGCTCTTAACGTACCTGAGACATGCTTGCAATTTGGTAGCTTTCGATATTAAATCTTCCCATAACGGGGTACCATTCTGAAACAGAAAATAACGAAATACCATTAAAATACCTACACTGGAAATTGGAATATTATACAAATAAAATCCTCTTATAAGCTTTCGTATTAAATATTTCACCAATGTATAGCCTATACTACATAGTCGTACTTTACTCGTTATGTCGAAATTTCAAAATGAATGAAAATTTTCCTATTCATTAAAAATTCAACGCTTTTTCGGTTACATGCCTTCGCAAACTAGAGCTTTTCAAATCAGCGCGCTTATAAAGTTCAAGGATGAAGTACATATATATAATCGATTTACATTTCAAATTATACATAGACTCTGTAGCTTCGTTGTTATTTTTTAAAACTGTGCGCCGATTTATTCTATAACAATAATACAAAAAAAAACACCAAATATTATAAAAAACTTTTCCGCATTGTGGCCTTTTTATTCTCTTACTCTACAATACCGCCTTCTTTTCAACTATAAAGTTATAATTTATTTTTTTGTTAGAATGAAATTTGTACCGAGTGACAGCCAAAACCATAGGGTATCATTTTAGCTAAGACACGTCGGTTGTAATTTTGCCAACGAATGGAAATATTTCAATTTTTTCGCTTCGGTTTTCCACACCCGGACGCAATTTAGTTTATTGCAGACTTTTCGAAGGCGTTGTTGCTTTTAATATTATTCTAACGTGTTATATAACTTGTAAAATACATTTTTCTCGCGGTATAGAGCCTCAAGCTCTACAATTTATATTATACGGTTGTATTTTTAGATTTTAACGAAAAACGTGCGAAATGACGAAATATTTTGAAAATTCAAATCCAAAATAAACGTTTTCTACTTCGAATATCTCATATTCTGGGTTTTATGCGTGCCTAATGACGAAATTAAAAAAGCAAGGGTCAAGAATTTTCAAAAATAAAAAAACATAAAATTTTCACAGCAAAATAGCACAAAGGAGCCATACGCGTATGCTCAAATTTTCAAATGAGCCAAAAAATGTCGATAGTTTTATTTTATTGCCTGTAAATTTTTTAATTTTAAAAATAGTCCGTCTTGTCAGTATTTTTTTACTCGTTTTCAATACTTGACCAAAATTCAACTAAAAAAGATTTTGTCTGGACCGAACCCAATATACTTCTGATTTCAGTATAGACTTGGAAGCTCGGACAAAAGCGTACGTACCTATAGTAAATTCAGCTATTAAAACTACTGAAAAGGCTCAGAAAAAAATACGAAAACGAATCTTCTTTCAAGTGAATAATTTACGATCCATTTTTTGCAGCCCTTTTGCATACAGTAGACTCCCGATTATCCGCCATTCGATTATCCGCCCTTCGGCTTATCCGACCCAATTTCATCCGCCCTTTCCTCCGGGTTATCCGACCTACTGAGGGCGGATGTACACATATTTGCATATTTTGGCTGTTTTTAGTGCATATTTCAGCATATTTTAATCTTTTTACTTGTTTCAATGCAAATTTTTCTCATTTCTGCTCATTTTCTCAAATTTTTTCCAAAAAATCATGTTTTTTTCGTTTTTTAGCTGGAAAGTTTTTTAAAAAATTTCACCCAAACAAAACGAATTTCCCTGAAAACGTTATTTTGGATTATCCGCCATTTTCGTTATCCGCCAGACCTTCAGCCCCAATTAGGGCGGATAATCGGGAGTCTACTGTATTTCAATTCTTTATCGCGAGTAAAATACGATAAGGAAACATATTTCATAAATTCCTCTTGATAAACGGAATTTTAGCCATCTTTAAAATGAATTGCTCGCTAGGAAGATTTCCCTTCTATATTTCACTTTTTATCACCTCATAACGTAAATTCAATATTGTACAAGGGATAAGAAGCACTTCTAATATCTTCAAACTTCAACAGCAATGACAGTCTAACTGAGTTAGGATTCGGTATTTCGTATTTTATTCCATTAATTGTAATTGATTCAGGCTGCAGATGGAAAACTTCGAAATAAACCGGGAACGCAGACTTGCAAAATGTACTTTGTACATATGGGTAAGAGAAAAGGGAAGCGAAGGGCAATTCAGCAGCCAACTTTTATCCTTCACCATCTAGCAAAATAAAATAATTAAAATAGTCTAAAATGCAAGAAAATGTAACTTTTTTCATTTTTTTGATGGGTACAAAATTTATTTTTTCTTTCATTTTCAAAATGATTTTTTTTTTCAAACATAAAGTCATTCTCATCAAAACGAAAAAAAACATGCTCTTTGCTTATTAGTCCGAACTTTAAAAAAGAAAAAAATGGAAGAATTTTCCATTCAGTCCAATCTTTCGACTTTCCTTTTGGTCTAAATTTCGCGACTTTTCTCGACATTTTGACAAATAGATTTTTTCAAAATCAAAGGTTTATGATGAACTGATTTTCAATTTTATTCAAAATTTGACATAGTTGAAGTGAAAGTAAGGGAGAAGGGGGACTATTTTCAGGTGCACGAATTTTGGAAGGCAACTACGCAGGGTAGTAAGGCTCAAATGAAAAATTCCAAAGAAAATTGTTTTGCCAGCCTTCAGTTTTTCTAACAATCAATTTTACTCGCATGTGATAGAAAAATCAAAAAACAATCAATTTGAGCAGAACTTTTAAAGAGCTTTTCGGTTCTTCTTGAAAACAAACTTTCTAAACTGAAAAAATTGGAAAAAATCTGAACTTTTCAACAGTGAAAGTGAACATGTATTTGTTTTTAAGTGCACAAAAAAAGTGATGGATTCAGAGTTTTCCCATCCCCTTCTCCTTCTTCTCTCACTCATCATGTTTCGTTATTCTAATGAATTACGTTTGAAGCTGAGAAGAATTCATTGATTTTTTGAAGAGCAATATTAGTTAATCATGGTTTTAAAAAAGTGAATACTGAATGGATCGTTTCACCTCTTTGGCCAAAAAATCTTGCAAAATGACCTCGAAAAAACGTAGCAAAAATTCGAGGTGTCTAATATTGAACTCCTACCTCAAAAATGCTCAGTTTCACAATTTTGAATTTTTGCACGTTTCTCGTAAAAAAAATCTCACAAACATAGGTTTGATCGTAAAGTACAAGCTTTTTTAAAAAAAATTCTCTATCATACACACGTTTTAGAAAACATAATTATAGGAAAAATTTTGATCTAATTTCGCGAAGACCTTTTCGAGTTGAAAGTCACTCAGAAAGTTTTTAGGTCCAGGAGTGCCCTTGGAGGCAGGGACGTAGCGAAGTGGTTTTGCTTGGGGGGGGGGGCAAAAATTCCAAGATTCCTAACTAATTTGACTGAAAATTCCCACGTTGGGTGAAAAAATAGGGTATTTAAGTTACAAGTGGTGAGGGGATTGTATCACGACATTTCAGAAGTGAAAAATTTTAATTTTTTATATGCTTTGAATAATGAATATTTCAGGAATTTTTCTGTTCAGTTTACATATTCTTGAAATATTTTAAAACAGAATTTTGAATGGCCCGAGCGAAGCGAGGGCAAAAGTTTTGGAAAATTTATGATTTGAAAAGTAGAATAACATAATTTTTAATGAAAGAATTTAGTTTTTCTGATCTCAACATTTTTCAAATTCGATCATCGATTTTTTAAAATTGTAAGTAACCCTGTAAAAGAGAACCAAAAGTTGGCCCGAGTGAAGCGAGGGCAAAAGCTTTGAAAATATTGTAGTTTGCAAAGTAGAACAACATCAATTTCAATGAAAGATTTTGTTTTTTCTGATCTCAACTTTTTTTTTATTTTATCAATGGTTCAGTGAAATTTTTAGTGTGAAAAAAGAAACAAATTGGCTCGAGTGAAGCGAGGGTAAAAAGCTTTGGAAAATTCGTAATTCAAAAAGTAGAACAACATCAAATTTAATGTTACAAATTCGGTTTTTCTGATCTCAACTTTTTAAAAATTCTATCAATAGCTTCTTGAAATTTTCAAGCGTGAAAAAAAAACAAATTGGCTCGAGTGAAGCGAGGGTAAAAAGCTTTGGAAAATTCGTAATTCAAAAAGTAGAACAACATCAAATTTAATGTTACAAATTCGGTTTTTCTGATCTCAACTTTTTAAAAATTCTATCAATAGCTTCTTGAAATTTTCAAGCGTGAAAAAAAAAAACAAATTGGCCCGACCGAAGCGAGGGCAAAAGATTTTCAAAATTTGTAATTTCAAGAAGCAAAACAGATGTAATTTTGATGTGAAAAGTCACAACAATTTGGCCCGAGCAAAGCGAGAGCAAAAGTTTTCGAAAAAAATTTGTGAATTTTAGTTGGGAAAATTGTTTGTATGTAGTGATTGCCCAGATAAATAAACTTTGATGATTGACGAAAATTTTAATTTTTAAAAACTCTGAACCTAAAATATTGTCGGAATTTTTGTATTTTTCCAACTATCTTGAATTGCTCACAATTTCCCAACTTTTCCCAACTTTCGCGAAACACTGGGGGGGGGGGGCATTTCCCAGCATTTATGATTTTGTCCCTACTCAACCTGTTTTAGGAAGGAAAAATGGCCCAGTTCCAATAGTTGATATTTGAGGCTCTCTAGTTAAATCCCAGATCACCTTTAGGGCCCAACTGAGCGATTGAAAATTCGAAAATTTTCAATTTCAGGGTAAGTTCGTGTTTTGAATAAGGTAGATACCTACTAGTATTTCCGAAATTGGAGAAATATTTTCGAATGCAGTGGTGCCATTTTTGGATCATTATTGCCAATTTCAAGATATTGAAAAAATGTGGCCAGTTTTTGGCAATTTTTCTTAATGTTTTGAATTCCCTTCAAAAGGCATTTTAGGGGCCGGAAATATACATAATTTTTCTCAGCGTCTTTTCACTCGAAGTGAATGTTTCCACTGAATTTGGTCAAAATCATATCTCTTTCTCAAAAAATATTAAAACCTGAAAAAAAATTCGGAAATAGGGGGATGGGAGCGGTGAGTTACCCTAGAAAAATTGGTAAGAAGGCTTCGATTTCCTCAATATTTTGCCTCTAGACAATATTTATTTGACTTTTTTCCCTATTTTCTTTTGTTGAATAAGATACTGACTACAATATAATTATTATAGAGATGGAAATTTTAATGCATTTTCTTATGCTTTTAACGATTAAATGTCAAAAAAAACTTCGGACATTTTTAAAAAATTTCTCAAAAATTATTTTGAATGAATACATACTAATGAGGCGACTAGAAGTTCATTTACAGGGTCATATTTTGTGCATAAAAAATTAAGAAAGATTCACATTAACATTAATTTCAATTACTTAATAGACTGAGAGTAAAACGGAGGTGGGATGCAGTATGCAAACACAAACTAAATAAGTTGAAATAAAACTGAGCATAATATATGTTCAAAGAGATGTACTCGTATTACCCTATACACTTTGATCATTCTTTTTTCCAACCAGAAGCAAATGAATTCGACGTCTCATAAATCTACGAGAAGTACAACAAGAGTTCTTTTTCCAAATTTCAAACTTCTAAAATTGAATTTTCTCCCAGAGAAAATGTCCAGTCCAGTCCAGTGTCCGTCGAGTGGAAAACTAGAAAACTTTTTTCTTCATCTTATGACGAAATAAGTTTAGGACTTTACAGTCGTCATATTCCTAAAAATAACAGACTGCTTTTCAGTTAGAATCAACAGTAAGTATAGTCAAATAGCCCAATCCTAATAGAAATCAATCGAAGTATTGATTTAGAATCGCAACAAAATGATAACAGTTCCCAGTTATTGATCATTATTTGAACAGGTGATAGTCGAAAAGAGGGGAAGAAGGGAGCGTTTTACAAAATTTATCAATTTAATGATAATTGAACGATCAGAGATGGAACGATTACCGATTATAATCGATTATAGCCGATTATAATCGGCCGATTAAAATAATCGGACAGCATCGATTAATCGGCCGATTAATCGAATCTTGGCGCTACCTATATTGTACTAATATTTCAGGCTTTTTCATTGGTCAATGGTTAAGTTGCAATGGGCCAAGGTACCGATCGTTCCGCATGACGTCATGTTTTGCTGTGTTTGGCCGTCGATTTAATCGACCGATTAATCGCCGTCGATTAATCGATTATTTCCGATTATTTTGAAGAAAATCATCGATGTAGCATCGATTATAATCGATTCCATCTCTGTGAACGATGCATTTAAATTGCACAATTGGACTTCAGTTCAAATGTTCAACTTCTGCACAGACTTTGTATATCATACTTTTACATTCAACTCGGGTGACTTTGACGTGCGTTAAATGTCCATTAGTATGTCTGTGGTACATTCCATTACCGAAACGTAGAAAAAAAGTGAGATAATAAGATGTCTAATATATAAAAGAAGGAAGTCTAATAACCTCGACTCGACTATATCAACATTGTGACGAGTGTTAAAGAGGTTCAACGCTTTCACGGAGCCTATACGAGTAAAATGTATAGCACCTGGCTGAGAAACGAAATGACCACAATACATACATATGGTCCAAGTACACAAGGAGATGTGTCGGTGGACAAAAACGAAAGGTACAAAACTACCTAACTAATAAAGCTCGTACGGTGTAAATTAATACGAAAAGCATTAAGAGGTCAGACTTGGTGTAATTTATAGTTCATTCGCCGGACCATAGAATTAATAAGAAGGTATGAAAACATCACGCACACCTCGGTGTATCGTAGGTACTGTACGAGAGCATATGAGGGAAATAGAATAAACTGCCTATGCCCACGTGTACAATAGCATATCAATTCGACGACAGCCACGCATTTTGCCCACCAACTAAACTTACCCATACCCACCCTGCAAAATGCACGGTACAACTTTTACTACTACGCCCGAGTAAATCAATAATTCGCAACCCAAACAAGCTTAAAAAGCATCGCTTCATTGTAAGTACCAACACCAGAGTACAATACTCGCGTAAACGATATCCTTATTGAAATAAAACTTCAATGTTCTTGGAAAATTGATTTCTCGATAAATGTATTATTTTCGTTACGTAAAGAACACTAACGATTGATTTTATCCAACAATAGGTACAGAATTGCATCAAGATTCATAGAAGTTTTCTATTTACATGGAAGTACGTTTACCCACGAGGGCTTCGCGGTCGTAGACTCGTTGAGGTAAACGATGGTCAGTTCAGACAACCAGTTTTTTCTCTACCAATTGAACTAAAAAAAAAAAATCCACGAGCAACGAAACCAGTTGGCCAGCACGTGACAGTGCTTCTGAAGGCGGAAATTACTGTACGAATTTTTGACTCGATTTGCGACGCTTTTTATGACTCTTTACTTCACATGCTGTTGCTGTATAAGTACGATATTTGCTGAACTGAACTCGTTGATGGTGGATTTATTTACGCTCAAGTGGTTTACTCAAAACTTGAGTTTAGTACCTGGCTATTGATTGAATAATACATTAATATACGTAAGTAATAAGAATAGAACACGAATAAACGGGCATGTTTACCTTCATATCATTAATAATCTGTTGAAAAATGCCACCCAAAATGGTACACTCTCGTTCCACATTTGATTCCATTATGTTTACAATACTGAAATTCCGTTGCAAGCAGAAAGATAACTTTGTAAACACATACGCTCAAGTTGATTTTAAAATCGAGTGTTGTCACAATAATGAACAAAAAACTTGAACAAAAATGAATTCGCGTAAAAGAAAGAATGCACAAAAATTAGCAGACTTTAACTAAGACGAATAATTAACACGATAAGCACAACTTTTGTACAGCGAATAACATGCAACCGAAAACTCGAATTAACATCCCGCAGTTTACGATACGAATTATCTTTATACTTTTTTTTTTTATCAAGTGATTGAAAATCTAATTAACCGGTCAGCACACAAGCACAACTTCAAAACGAAACGATAATTATAAATAAGAAGGTAAAAATGAAGTTTTCCGCGAACCAACAAACACAATCTAATCAAATGTCGGCGAGTCGAGGTCCTCTCGTTGCTCTAACCGAATATTTAAATCACTTCGATTACGATACGCGCCATTGAGATTTAAAATATCGCGAATTGAACTATTATCGATGTATAACGAATTCATTATTTTGACGATAAATAAAGCATATTTTAACGAGAAGGAGCAATAATTTAATAATTCAAGACATGAAATTGATAAATACTAAAAACGTGCACCTCTACGCACATCTGAAAGTTTACTGCTCTCAGGTCGTATTGTATTTGTTCGAATTTACGCTGCGTTTCGAAGTAGAAGAGTTTGTTCACTTTGTTGAATAGTTTGAAGTACACAAGTACACCTACTTATTTACTTCTACGAACTTTTTTTTTCTGAGCGTTGTGGTGTTCGCTAGATTCACTATTCTGTAATACGCAAGCAAAGTGTTTTTCTGATTCGTGATTCGTCTGATTCGTCAACATTTTTTAAAAATTTTTTCTTCTTATTTTTTCTTGAAAATCAAAAATCTTGAATTTGCGTTCATCATGAGTCTCTATGGACTCCAATAAACGTACTGGGCGCTTTCCAACTGGAATTTATAGCAGCAGGACTGCGGCGAGTCTGCGACTGCGACGCCGACAGGCCGACTGCCTATAATATTATAATATAATGCGTAATGTGAATGTGCAATGTGCAATGTGTAGCACCAGAAATTTGCTGAGTAGGTATATCCAGAAAATTTGGTATACCCTGCATTCCCTGCCAAAACTTGAAAAAACATTCTTGAAAGTTGAAATGAAAGCAACGCAAGAAAAGTGTATTGCAAATGCAAACACATCAATCAAAAATATTTACTAATCTTACACAGATGCGCAGCCAGCCAGCCACTTTTTAAAAATGAAAATCAGGAATTGTGGTACTTCACTCTTCAGATGAAATTGAAATTAAAATAGGTATGGAATAGGTACAGAATTAGAGAAATAGAGATAGGCCCTAGACAATTGGAGTAATTTTTTAATTGAATTGTTGAATTTGTTCTTGAAGTTGAAATAATTCCAAACCTAATAACAATATCAGTCTCTCAAATTTAGATATTGTGCCATTTTCAGCTATTGCAAATATTTGTAGAGCCCGTTTCCCACTTTCCCAGTAAGATTAAATTTTTTCTCTGCTGTCGGTATATTTTCAAACTACTTTAGAAATTTGAGAATGGGCCTGTGCGTGAAGCTAAAATTTGATTTCCACCTTGGCCCAAGTGTTTTGATCTGCTTAAAAGTCATCTGCTTAAAAGTCCATTCATTTTACAATAATTTTAAATACATATCAATTTTGATTTCATTTTTAAGATATTCGAACAGAATTTTCAATTTTCTGGAATGGTGAATTTTCCAGGTGACGGTGAGTACATTAAAAAAGAGAAATTTTAGCTAGCGAGGGAACCCTCCCACATGATAATCTCCGATTTGAATGAAACTTGGATTGGTGGGAAGAGGACCTCAAATAAACCCCATCCCCCAATTTTCAGCTGCTGAAGATGATTTTTCGATTTGTGACGAGTGTTTGAAGTTTGGCAAAGTTAAAGTTGTTCTGTAAATTCGAAAAATGGCCGTTTCTCCACACCACATGAATTTCAGCAGCAGAAATTTTGGCCGAAAGGTCTATGCTTGATACCTAATCGACTAATACTACCGTCGGCGTATCATCAGAAATCAAATTTTTTGTACATCTGGTGGTTTATTATGAATGCCATTGAAAAGCTTGAAAAACCAGTAAATCAAGCTCATCTAATGAACTTCAGGGACTCAAATTTTGGTCAAACAGTCTGTGCCGAGTATCAAATCGACTCAAACCATCGTTGGCCGGAACCGGCCGAGGTAGGTACTGTTTTTTCTCGTGTTATGTGTGAATTCGAAAAATGGCCTTTTTCTTCCCACCACATCAACTTCAGCAGCCGAAATTTTGGCTAAACAGTCTATATGCTTGATACCTAATCGATAAGTACCACCGTCGGCCAAATCTGGAATTACCTCAGAAAACGAATTTTTTCACATAACAATGAGAAAGAATAATAAAAAATACACAAAAACTTCAAACGCTCGCCAAAAATCGAAAAATCAACTTCAGCAGCTGAAAATTGGGGGATAGGGGTTTTTGAGGTCCTCTTTCCAGCAGTCCAAGTTTCATTTAAATCGGAGATTATCATGTGGAAGGGAACTCCCTTGTAGGTATTTTGATCAAACTTTCAAACTATCACCAGGGAGAATTGATGATGATGAAAAAATATGTATAGAAACAACATGATTATTGCTGGAGGCTCTAAAGTCTAAACTGACAGAAAATAGTGATTAGGCGGTGTATATTTTATAGGTTACGGAATAATTATTGTTCTTGCTGCCCCAGTCATAGGACTTGTACCTGAATCCATGATTCGTATCATGAAATTTGAAATCTTACTCAAGAAGTCGCATTTGACTGGAACATTGGATTTTTGCCAATCAAATTTCCTGCAGCCATAACCAATTTCTGCGTCCCGATGATGTGGATTTAGCATTTTCGCGCCCCTGAGCAAATTGAAAGCTGTCGTTCGCTTCTCCTCCTGAAAAAAGCATGTGGGTGCCTCAGTTTTTTACAATTAGCAATTCGCCTAATTTATTTTTTTAAATTTTTGGCCAATTTTAAACATTAATTTTCAATTTGGTTCATGATCCATGAATAATGTCAAAATCTGATGCAGTCGAGGTGGAAGGTCGAAAATGATATGCATATTCAATAAATTTGATTTTCATATTATTTTCGAATTCCTGAGCCGACTGGAGGCAGGTTTGAGCCGCCGTGGAGCCTCCAGCTGATTTTTGAATTCGTAGCTTCTCCTTCTTATTTTTTTAAAATGGCCCTAATTACTTAAATGTTAACACTTCTTACACTTTAAATTAATTTTTGATCAACTTTATAAAATTCTTAGGTGTCTTTCATCGACAATTGATTTTGAAAAAAAGGGGGAACTGAGAAATGATTGAAAAATTGTGCCACAATCAATTAAATAAAAAAAAGTCACTATCTTTTAATCCACAGCTTGGTTTTCATCAGGGATGCTTTTATGGAGGCAAATATTCAAATATAAATGCATAGATAGGTGATAATAGTTTTTTTTTAAAAAAAAAACGATTTGTTTTATCACAAGATGACAAGACGAATGTGAAAACATTGAAATTTGAAACAGACAAATTTAACTTTGAGAGCCCCTGAATTGTGAAAGATCGCTGGATAAGAGTTCAAAAAGGGTCCTATATAGGCATGGGTTATTTAAGATCATAATCACCTCTTTAGTCTTACCCAGCCTTTCTGTAAAGATTTATAGGCCAAAACAAATTACTCTACTCCCGAGGTGCACAATCTTCACAAATTTGGGAACCACTGTGGGCTTAAATCAGTTTTTGAGATTCAATCTCTGAAATGTAATGGTAATAGTGGTTTTGGGATCGGGAAAAGTTACTTATTTACGTTTCTATTCTAGGGAGATGACCATGACCCGCTACATCTCCCGCTCGCTAATCGTAATCGATAGAGAAGAGATCTTTCCAGTTCCTGGTTTCATTTATGACATTTACAAAATTTTACAAGAGTCCTCTTTTGTAAAAAATGAAAAAGTATGACAAATTTTTCAAAAATCTTGACATTTCATTTCTAAAAAATCAAAAATGTAAAAACAAAAAATAAAAATAAAATTTTATTTTTCATAATTTTTTTCATTTTATAAATATCTCAAGTTCTACTGCTTGAAATTTCAAGATTTCTGTAAAATTGGTCAAATTTTTTCATTTTCTACAACAAAGGACTCTTATAAAATTTTTCTAAATGTCATAGTTTTCGAGTTATAAAAAATCGTCATAAAAAATACCTTTTGAAGAAATATGGCGGTCCACCATTCCCCTGTTATAATGCCCTACGTAGCAGTTCCTTGTGAATTTAGCATCACCTAATCTGTCATAGAGAAAGAAAGATAAGAATCGGTTTCATTACGTTTATTTTTGTGTTGATTTGATTTGATACGTCCTCGTAATCGCGATGGAAAAAAGGAAAATGCAGTAATAATAGTAATTGTTCAAGCGTTTATGTTATGAAATTGATTAGAAATATCTCGAGATTAATGTTTATTAATAGTATCCGTTTTTGTCTTTCGCGATCAGTTGTCAAAATGACGAACTTTTATTGAAAATGTCATCGCGAATACTGATGTGTATGTGATCCTCTTGTGACTGAGCATAACTAATTCGTTACAGTTCGTCAACAAATAATTGTAGAAACCAGAGAAAGTGGCTACAACACAAAAACACTACGTTGCCAATTTTTTTTACATATTTTTCGTTTCAATTTGTAGTATTTTCAATTAGTAATGTCGTTTTTACGTGGCTCAGCGAATTATGTTTGGTGTACGACTAGTGTTTTGGGTAAAGGAGCCACCGGAGCGGTTTTCCAAGGTGTTAATAAAAACAATGGCGAACCCGTGGCCGTGAAAACATTCAATCAATTAAGTCATATGAGACCTCACGATGTGCAAATGAGAGAATTCGAAGTACTCAAGAAAGTCAAGCATGAGAATATCGTTAAATTATTAGCTATCGAAGAAGAACAAGAAGGCAGAGGTAAAGTGATCGTTATGGAGCTTTGCACTGGTGGTAGCTTATTCAATATCTTGGACGATCCAGAAAACACATACGGTCTACAAGAAGAAGAATTTCTGCTAGTGTTAGAACACTTGAGCGCTGGCATGAAACACTTGAGGGATAACAATTTAGTACACAGAGATTTGAAGCCAGGTAATATCATGAAATTCATTTGCGACGATGGGCGTACCATTTACAAGCTGACGGATTTCGGAGCTGCGCGAGAGTTAGAAGAAGATCAACAATTCATGTCGCTATACGGTACCGAAGAATACTTACATCCAGATATGTACGAAAGAGCCGTTTTGAGAAAACCTGTGGGAAAAACGTTCGGTGCAACGGTTGATTTGTGGTCTATAGGAGTTACCTTGTACCACGTTGCAACTGGCAATCTACCATTTCGACCTTACGGCGGTAGAAAGAATAAAGAAACTATGTACTACATTACAACCAAGAAGGCATCCGGTGTGATATCTGGCAGTCAGTCTTCTGAAAATGGTCCGATCGAATGGTGTCGCGAGTTACCAAAAACGTGCCAGCTTAGCGCCGGTCTGAAGAAACTCATCACTCCTATTCTAGCTGGAATTTTAGAAGTCGATTCTCAGCAGATATGGTCTTTCGATAAATTCTTCACCGAAGTAACTAGTACTTTATTGCGTAAGGTCGTCCACGTATTCTATATAAACAAAGTTCAAAGTATCAGAATATATATTCATCCTAGCGAGAAATACGACTTATTACAGAAATTAATCAACGAACAAACGGACGTGCCAAGTGATAGTCAAATATTACTATTAAAAGAATCTCATCTAATCGATGAGCTCAACAGTGCCATGTGTTCTACAAATTATCCCATTACCGATATCAATAACCCGGTGTTTTTATTCAGTAAAGAGAATAACAACGTTACTCTGCAAAGCGAAGGCGATATACCTAAATTTCCTTCGTTTCCGAATTTAGTATCGGTTGAAAATGACGCGAGTTTGGCGAAAACCGCTTGCAGTGTGGGCCACGTTTGTAGGAGAAGAATCGAGAAATTATCACGGAGTAGTAAATTGACCCATGATAGCGTTTACATATTGACTAAAGTGATCACTAAAGAGCTTAGTAGATTGACGACTCGATGTACTCATACCAAAGACTTGATCAAATACGTTGATAAATTGGTTGACTGTGTTCTAAGAGGTCAAAAGAGTGTTCACAGTCTCATCGGTGTTAAAAATACAATATCCAGTAACGATTCTAAGGTAAGCTTTTCAATTGTAAATTTATTATTTTGATGTATGGTATTGAAATGCTAAATTACTGGTCTTTGTTTACAGGGTGATTTGGATATTTTGCAAAAAGATTTCACGAAAGATGTATCTCTGGCTGTGCAACATTTATATCATCGCTATGTAACGGAAAAAACACTCTTACGAGACGAATGGGAGATTGGAACAAAATCGGTGACATGTCCTCATCAAGCTCGAGCTCCAGCTAGAGCCCAGACTTTGGTGGAACGGTTACGTGAATCGTGGCAGCATTTGTTAAGAGATCGAGCAACACGTAGCTTAACTTACAACGATGAGCAGTTCCATGTATTGGAAAGAATCAAGGTACATATACGTGTCAGTAAATCTTTCCTTTCATTTTCGAACACATTGTTGAAAATTTAATTTCAATTTTCAGATCAAAGAAACCGGTCAACGTGTGAAAACTCTACTTGAAACCGAAGTTCAACCAATGGTGATACAATTAGCAGAATGTTTAGCAGATTGGTACAAAATGGCGCAAACGGTTTATCTTCAAGCTCAAATTTTAGACAGGGATATCGATAGTTACGAAATCCGTCTGGATGATTTTGTGTTAAAACTCAACAAGAACGATATCAGTTTTCACGAAGGTTTGAGTAATATTTCGAGAATAATTTGTTCAGCCAATTCAAAACACGGCGGTAGAGTAAAGGCGCAAGAAACTAAAAAGCATCGTACGATTCTAAATGATATTAAAATAACTGGAGAAGAAATGGAAACAGTGTTACGAGAGAATAGCAAACTCGTCAGCCAACTTCAAAACCTTGCCAACGGATTGAACGATGAGAAAGATATCGTTAAAGAAAAATAATCGATGTTATGAGTCTTGTTGACAAACCTATTCAATATTCATTTATTGACTCCATTTGTGTATTTTCCAGCTTGTTCCTATTCTGTCTATCCCTTCGCCGAAATATTCCATTTTGAAATTTGCCTTTCCTTTACGGTTTATTTTATCTATATCACCTTGTATTTTTCGTAACTGAAAACTGTGATCTCAATTTGTGTTTTCTATATTAATGTTTATCTTAGTTTTTTTGATTTAATATTTCATTGATGAAATATCAAAACAGTTTTATGTATTTTTTCTCGATTCTATTCAAATAATTGTTTTATTATCAGTGATGATTTTGCGTGTACGTATATGTATTATGAAAAATATTCATTATCTTTATTGCATGTATTCGAATGTCGTATGACTTGTTTAGTTTTTGCTCTTATTTGTGGTTGAATTTTCCTTATGTTTATTTATTTACAATATTCGTTTTCAAGATAAGAGCACATTTTCAAATCTGGTTACAGATATGTATTCTTAAACTCGCAAGTAATTCAAGTCTAGTTCATGTTTCGAAGAATCTCATTGCTTTTTTTTTCATCTTAAAATTATGAACAAATTTATCTTATAGTTGTGGTATATTGTTCGTCGTATTCCAATTTCTCAGAATTTCGTATCAAATTTCCACTGATAGAGTACTTACGTATGTTATGTTTGTTTGGCTGAGCTAATGGAAAATTCAACTACCATGAATTGTTGAGTTGTATGATATCGTTATTGTCCAAGTTTTTACGACTAGTGTTTGTTAAAATATACTCCCTAGTTACATACAGCTATGTATGTGAATAAGGGGAATTAGTATTGTGATATTTTTATATTTCCAAATACCATTAAGGATGCTATAAATGTACCTATCTTATGAAATTACATTTTATATTATTTCCTATTATTTTGTAATTCGCTTTTTTGTATTTGATTTACACGGGAATCTTTTTACAACCCGTGAGCTCCGATCGAGCTAAAATTTGGCTCACTTGAAAAACATGTCACCCAGACCACAGAAACAAAATATTTTCAGCTGAAGACGTCAGTTATAACTGAACTGAATAGTTTATTAATGTTTTACAAAAATGAGTAAACATGATATATAAAAATCTGAAACTTGATAGATAAACTAAAGCCTACTTCCCGAATGCATTGCCATAATTTTCTGACCAATCTGGAGTCTGTAGCAAAAGTTGGACTTTCTCCAGCAATTTCAAATTGCTCGAGAAAACGTAAAAAACTTGAATTGCAAATCCAAGATAACGAGTTGAAGAATCTCAAATTTTGAAAAATTCCAAAATTGTTAATTTTGAAACAAATTTTACAAAACTTCGTCCACCTCTTGAAGTCAACGCCCAAATCGATTGCTCCCATTTTCAGGCTAATCTGGAGCCTCCAGCGAATGTTAGCTCATCTCCGGCAAATTCAAATCGCTTACAATACCTACTGCCAAAAATGACTTCACTGGGAACTGATTCTGGTTTAAAAAATGAAAATAGAGCAATTCTGATCTCAAATTTTATACTAAAATTTTTACAATTGAGAATATATTACATCTTATGCATACCCATTACACGTATACATACATATTAAATTCCACGTTTAACAGATTTGGGTAGAACGTGCAATTGCACAGGTTTACATAAATTGATAACGCACAAATGATTCACAGGATGCAATGAATGATTAAATGCTCCTCCTTCTGTATCAGTTAAATCTAAAACCAGGCTAAGTTCGACAAAACACGCTTCTGACCACACTTGATGCGATATCAAAGCAGTTGTAACCAATCTATACATGTGATTCTTATCTGAAGTAAAATAAAACCAAATTAATATCGAAGAAATTTAAAAACAATACCCGAATCGTTAAGAAATATTACCAGAATAGAACTGATTTGGTCTAAGATGATCAACTCTGGGTACAATAAGATGGGTTTGTTGATCTGGATACTTTAACCTTAAACGTAAAGGTTTGGTGGAGTGTAAATGCGATATTTCAGCGTCCAATGGTATCGACATGACTAATCCAGCGGTGAATTTATACGTAGTGTCAGGTCCTCCAGCAGGGGAATTTATTACAGCGTTGCACATTTTGATCTGCGATAAAAATCAAACGTTTATTAAACAAGTCAAAATTTTAGAGTTGGATTTCTGAGAAAGCTTACATTCATGTTAAGTTTAGGAGGTGACGTGGGTTTTGAATTTTCTAAATATGGTACCAAAACTTTGGATACTGAACCGGGTTTAGCTTCTTCCAACATTGATAATTCTTTCACCACAGCGTTTGTAAAAGGTTCGGGAGTAACGTCTTCTTCGATTAAATATCTGTTCAAAACGTTACGTATCAAAATAATTGAATATTCGTTAAAATACATCGTAGAAATTTGTTAAAAGAGAATAAATACTTGTTTATTTCATCGACTTGAGAGAGAAACTGGTGACATAAGGCTCTCGCAGACTGATTGGTAGCTTTCACGATGTATACCAATAATAATGCCAATGCTTTCAGTTTAAACTGCTTGACCGCAGCCAAATCGCTTTTAGTTAATCCCACGAATAAATGCTGCATCCTACGGAATCATAAATTAACTAAAATTCTATTCAAACAGAAATTTAATCGAATTAACTAACTTGATGGCGTTTTTTAGACATTTGCCGATTGCTTTTTTTCCAAGTTTTTGTTGTTCCAGCGGAACAGGAGTGCACCACAGCTTATTCTTGATGATTCTAGAGAAGAGTAACTGACTGCTGACGTATAAAGAATTGAATCTAGCAGTACCAGCGACTTCGGTGTCAATTTTTGATAGTCGTAGTAAATCTTTCTCCGCTACTTCGAGTAGGCTAATCAACACTCGAGAATTTTCAGCGTGTTCTATTCTTTTCAGCATTGTTTCGAGAAATTTGGCTGTAGCTGTTGGGACCGTCTTCAATTCCACTGAAGTTAAAGTACTGCTGAGCTGTTAAGCAAAATTGGTGTTATTGATGAAAAGACATGGGAAAAAATAAAAGAATTAATACTCACTGGCAAGTAAGGAACCAAGTGGGGCATTGTGTCTCGAATGTAGCTATAATGTTTGATCGTTTTTTCTTCCAATAACTGAATAATAGTGCTGCAGTGTTGAGCAGCGTTGAAAATTAACAGCAAAATACTGACATCTAAAATATTTCCCATATAATTTTTAAAAATTTTTCAATCATTTTACTAAAACGATTAGCAATTTAAGAGAAGATTAGATATTCCTTACATGCTGGATCGTCAACATTTGGCTCTGGAGTATCGAAGAACGGATGAATAGCGAGCAGTTCTGGTACCAAAGGTAAAGCCAAAGTGGCATGCAACGATCCCATTTTATGAAAACAGTTCCAAATAGATTTACGGTCCTATGATAGGAACAAATTAAATATGAAAAAACTCGAACAGTACAAATTATCAGAAATATTTTAAACGTCATACTTGAGGATATTTCTTCAAACTGTCCAATAAAGTACTAACGCACATCTGTAAACAATCTTTGGTCACAAAATGACACGACGCTAAAATTCTCTGTAATCCTTCGCGAACATCCATTGATGAATCCTAAAACAGAACACATGAAAATTACACGAAACTCAACATATTTTCTAAGAACTGAAACACTTGCCTCTAATAAACCCAAAATTATTTCCAGTTGGTCTTCTCGAAATTCAATATGATTCGACATTTTGCATAAACTGTCAATAGCTTTCAATCGTACTTCTTGGATATCGTCATTGAACATGTCCACTAAAAAGTCCAAAGCTACGACTGCATAATTAGGCTGATGTACCGCTAATGAGCATATCGAATCAATCGATGCACTTCGAACTTCTGCTCAACAAATTATCATCGATAAAATACTTCAATCAGAGAAGAAATGTGTTTCATTTACTTTACCAAGAAATTCATCTTCTAAGCCATGTACGAAAGCGCCAAATGCACCAGATTTCATAATATTAACTTCGTCTTCGTCCAATTGTTCTTTAGCTTTATCTTGAGTATAGCCTTTTCCTCTTACCCAAGTACCTCCGGTGACACTTTCAATAGCTCGTTCATGAGCCGATTTCTTTTTCTGTAAAAAAGCGCATATTACAATTTTGTTTTCATTATACCTAAACTCAATCGTTCGATGATTTGTCTTACTCTCATATCCGCCATCAATCGTTTATCCAACGTTTGAAGTAAAACAGGTAAGCTAACTTGCGTCATTGTTCCTAGCAACTGTGCAGCTTCAGTACGAACGCGCATCGAAAGGTCAGTAATGCAGTTGGAAATGTTACCGAAAGCGTCGTCGATTAGACGAATTTCTTCGTCGCTATTCGATGACTTCACGATACTGAAACATAAGTGAAAAATTATTTATACACTATGTCCAGAACTAGTTTTAGGTTATAATTGTAAGTTTGAAGATGAAACGAACTTCTCAGGGTAAGTAACTCCAAGGGTCCATATCAACTTTAATGCCACAACTCGAACATTTTCGTAATCATCCTTCAAAGCTACGCAAACTTCAGAATAAATAGATGGGTCTAACTTCAAACCTCTATTATGAAGCGTCAACTGAAACAAATTATAACAATATCTCATTAATTTGATTCGAAAATGAACCAAATGACAAGCGAGTAATCAACTGACCATATTCTGAAACGAACGGCTTCTGGTTCTAGCATCTTCATTATGAATATAATCTCCCAATAATTTTAAAATTTGATTTTGTAATGTGGTATCTTGTAAGACATTGATAGGCAACAATTCGCCGAATATATCGAAACATCTGCATTTCACCGAAGGACTGGTATCAGTCAAAAGCTGCAAAAAATTTACAATTATTTAAAATCCAAGATTATTTTTTTATGATCAATCGAAGTGAGTTTACATCTTTCGCCTGCTGTATTAATTTCAGATGTAACGTGTGATTATACGGTTGCTTCTTCGCTAAACGCAATAATGTTGACAATCCTTGGCTCAATACTTGATGAGATGTTTCGTGTTTCAATAAAATCAGAGTTTCTTCGATGATATTTTGTATAATCTGAAACCGAAATACGGTACATATGTTGTAAAAATGTCTTTATTCAGCGTATTTCGAACCGATTATTCCTCACTTGTGAACTGATATCGCGAAGTAATCCCATATCAGCGAAAATTGATAGTATAATAACTCGAACGGCCGAATCTTTTTCATCGCGAAAGTGATCGCTCAATTTTCTAATAGCTTCAGGAACCTCTTCTTCCTGTTTTGAAAGAAAATTCGAATTTAAAACCGCAGAGAATGGAAACTAACTGTGTATTCAAATTTCAATTACTCAACATACGTGGAAATTAGGAGCTTCGGACATTCGAAGTAGAACTTGGAGTACGTCATGGCTCGTATTTTTCGTTTCCAATAATGAAATGAACGCAAAAGCTGTACTGCTACTGCTTGAAGGCTTCAATACACATTTGTATTTCTTCACTTGTGGCTCTTCCTGTAAGAGAAAAATTGAATGGTTTGAAGGATATATAAGTTGAGGGACGAACAAATTGAGATTCTGATACTTACAATAACTTGAGTGTACTCGGCCAAAGCACGTTTCTTCAGTAATGCTGCCATTATGAGTCGAATAAAAAGTTACAATTTCAATTGATAATTATTATTGCATCATTTCATCGCAAATTTTCTAAGAATTTGAAAAAGAAAACTCACAAAATTGAAAAACAAACACCGCAATTCGGCGTAAGCTCAAAATTGATAAAAAAATAAAAAACACGCAGTGTTGCATGTTAGTGTTGCCAATTTCAGAAGCGAAAAATGAGATAGATTAATTTTTGAACGTTGAGCTTGAATTATTACTGAGATGAGACTTGAGAGTCAAGAGTGTCAAGACTCAATTGAAACTCAACTGCAAAGCGTATATTGTGAAGTAAAATCTCAGGATAATAAATGTGAGAGAGGGAGTAATGCAATGTAATGGTTCAAACTTCAAGCAAAAGTATGTACTGAGCTAAAGATTCGTCCAACCTCTAAGGGAATGAGCTCAGCAGAGTGGGTTAGATCTTCAGATATAACGCAAGAAATTGAATATCACTTTGAAAAATCCTAAAATGGAAAAAGTAGATTTCCAAATTCATCAAATTGAGAATCATGTCACCTTCAAATCCTCAAAATCCTGAATACGAAGTCAAATTGAAAAGGTCTATCTTCAAAGGCAGAAAGAGCAATCTTGCAAAAAACAATCTTCATTTAAGGAACCTTGCAATAAATTAGTACAGTCAGATAAAAGTTGAAAGAATATATTTTTCATAAAAGTAACAAAACATGTCAACTTTTAAAAACAACGAGTGTCTAATAAGCTTAATTAAAATTACAAATAATAACACAATTAAAGACTTTAACTAAAATACTTTAATTTGAGTCAATCGTTTAAATTAGGATAAAATAAAAAATAAAAATACGCGGATTCAAGAATAGTAATAGTTTTTCATTGGTAATTGTAGTAAATTGCTTCATGAATTAAAGATACAAAATCATAACATTCAATCGTTAAAACACATAATTTTAAAAAGCTAACTATCGAAAAAGTGGTATTATTTTCAGTCTTTTAAGTTCAAACACGAGTAAACATGTTCTTGTAATTCTTCTTCAGAAAGAAACGATTCACTACAAGTTTCATTGAAGCAGGCGAATTTCTTTTTTGTTTGGTGCTGAAATGAAATAACAAATTAATAAACACATTTTCCATCAAATGGATTTCTATTACACAGATACTCACCGTTTCTTCACATAAGTCTTTATTATTTCTGAAAAAAATAAAGAGAAAAGAAATGGTATCATAATTGAATCACGTATTACAACAACTGTAAAGCAGATTAAAATAAATGAAATACTTTGAACGTTTGCTTTTTCCTTTCAAAAGATCGAAAGCAAGTTATTACACCTCAATTTTTAAAAGCTTTAAACAGGCCTAGATATTCATTCGAAAAACTTTGTCATCATTCAGCAAGAAAATAATTTCGGTAGATACCTGGATTTGTGCCCCTTTCCATCTTGCGATATTTTCAGCTCTCTTAAAAGTTCTTTATTTTTTTGCTGCAAACGACTGATATTATGCTGCAGCATGTCTTTTTCATTAGCCAACGCTTCACGAGCTTCTCTCTCAGTAAGGAAATCTTCTTCGTATACTTTCATCTGCAAACAATATCAATTTGAAATTGTCCTTCGACATGCAAAAAATGACTACAAATTTTCTTTTATACCTGACTCTGTAATATATATAAATCTTCATTTTTTCTTTCAGCTTCTTCGATTTTTTTCTTGAGGAAGGCACATTCATTTTCTAATTGAGTAATCTTATTGTCTTTATCATTAACTGCGTATTTCAAGACTTCAAAATCTTTCAATTTTTCTTTACTTTTAACAATTTCAATTTCCTGAAATCGTCAGATAATAATATGAAAACGATAAATGCAGATTGATAGACGCTACCTATTAGATTCATTACGGTTTAGTGCTTACCATTGCTTTCATTTTGGTGTCATGTTCTTTCAGAATAGCCATACATTGTTTATATAACTGTTTAAATTTTAATTGAGCATTTTCCAATATTTCTCTGAAAAAGATTATAGCAAAAAGACAAAGCATAAATAATTGCACATTACAACACGAACCATGAATAAAATATGCATAAATAACAATGAAATTTACTTTCGACTAATGTTGAGTCTCTGCTCTTGCATCAATAATTTACGAAGCTCGGCTACTTCTAATTTAAGCGAATCAATACTTGCATCGTGCTCATTTTTATTTAAATTTACCCAACTCGAACTCGTCTCCTTGCTAGAAAAAAAAATTACAAAATAACATTAACGAATGAAGACGTTTTATAAAGCTCTGCCGATTTCTCAGATAACAATTTATTTACTTGTCTACAAGGTCCGTCGAAAGGTTTTCATATTTATTCAATAATTCTTCAAAACGTTTCATATTTTCAACTAACTGAGCTTCAAAAGGAGCAGAAATAACAGCCGTGGGAAATATCTGTAGAAAATCAACAGCAAAGAATGAAATCATCGATCAACTCCAATTCTCTATTAGGCTAAACAATTTCATCGTACCGCATTCCAGTAACAATAATCGGTAATATTTTTTGATTCTCCAGATGGCAATATTCTTTGTAATTTTTGTTCTTGAGCACTTAAGCGATCCAAATCAGAAACCAGTTTCCGTCGAGAGCGTTCCGAATTTTCTAGTTGTCTGGTGAGATCTCCGATAACTTGAATGAGCTCTTGTTCCTTCTCAGACTGAAAGAAAATTTCAATTAGTGAGCAAGCGATTCAGAGCTTTGCGTTAAATTTTAGACGAATCTAGGTTCGATAATATACGTTATTATTTACCCTAGCATTCATGCTGTAATGCTGCTCCAATTTCAATAATTTCTGTTGTGTTATTTGTAACTTCTCCTTTAATATTTGATTTTCAGCAGGCAACTGTAAATTGTAATTTACAGGGTAAAGTAGTTTACATACGTGCATAATTAACAATGTTATCGTAATGCAATAACAATAGAAATTAAACGTACTCGTGCTACGTTGGTCAATTGAGTTTTTAACGATATGCAATGTTGTTCACTTTCTTGTAATTGTTGACGTAAATTTTCTCTTTCCATTTTCAACTGAAATGGAAAATAATTAATCATCGAATAAATAGTTTCAAAAATATTTAAAAATCATGATATTCAGAAAATTTACATCGACAACTTCTTTATTTTCATGATTTCTCAAATATTCCTGAATAGGTTTCTTCAATTCTTTATTTTCAGCTCTCAACTGTTGACAGAAAATAAGGTATCATTATAGCTCAATGCTGAAGAGTTAATGATTACAAAAATGAAAGGGTATACTCACGTTATAAATCAACTCTTTCGTTTCTTCAAATTTTTTCTTGTGAGTTCGTTGAAGATCGAAAACTTCATTATGCCATTTTTCCAGCGTAGAAAATTGTTCTTTCATAGCAACATTATTTTGAAGAAGAGTTTCTGTTTGAAAAAAAATCTCAGTGATTTAGGCCGATACTCTTCAAGAAATGTTAAATGTCAAGAGACGTTACATTTACCTTTCAATTTCACATTTTCTTTTAACAATTCTTGAACTGTATTTTCAATATCTTCAGCCAAAGGGTGGTTTTTAGTAATATTATCAGCGTTGAACTTCAATCAAAAAGAAAGTCATGTCAAGGTGGGATCGAAATACCGAACGATGAACCCTGAATCAACTTACTTTCTCCATTAAAGCGGTGAATGAAGTATTTTTAAGCAAACTATCATTCAGTTCGATTTGTTTTTGATTATCGGCAGTCATCTTCTGAATAATCACGAATGAAGGACTATTCTCTAACGATTGAGATTTATCATCTGGTTCCATCTCAGACTGGATAACAGGTAAGAAGCATTCAGATGTACACACCTACGAAATGAAAATATGATTAAAAATGAAAGAGTAGCTAAATATCTAACGATGTATTACTTTATCTGCTTACCTTTAATTATAATTATTCGCATATACTACAGGCTAATAAGTTGGAAATTTATGAAAGTAAGTAGGATGAAAGTTAACCAAATATTGAAAGCTCAATGACAGGACTAACACTCAATGCAAGGCAATGAAACATATCCTGTTTCTTAGTAAAAACTATCTCTAATAAAGGGAAATAATATTTAATACTTCAATTATAGAATTTTCCGTGAAAGTTTTAGACAAAATTTATATATATTGATAAGAGTACAAAGAAAATATTTTTGAAACACCGTAACTTTGAATTTGTGACTCATTCAAAATTCTGTGAAATTTTACTGATAAGGAAATTTTGAAATTTGCAAAAACATCTTTAAGGTGAATGAAACGTGCGCAATAAAGTGTTGAAGTCGTAATTCATTTTTCGAAATTTCTCTGAAAATTTTTGAGTTTATTTATTTATTTTTTTTGCTGGAGAAAATTCAAACGTTGATAAGAAATCCGACTTATCCGAGTTTTCAGATCATAATTTGCGATTATTTTCAATCAATTAATAATTAATTAATAGTAATAATTATGAAATAACTTACGTGTCATGTTGAACGTGCGCCGTAGAATGTAGTTTCATATACATTCATTGCTAAAAACTTCACCGGTACGTTTCCTTTTGAAAAGATGAAGCTGAAATTCTCTGGCCAAGTATGGAAAATCGCCGGAGCTGTCACATTCTACTGGGTGGTTTCAATCACCACAGTGTTCGTGAACAAAGTACTCCTCAGCAGCAACATGGTTCAGTTCGATGCTCCTTTATTCATTACATGGTTCCAGTGTCTAGTTTCAGTTCTATACTATGGCGCTTATAATCTTATCCGAAGAGAGAAACTAGAGTCATCGGCATTCGACATCAAGATTATCAAAGCAGTTTTCCCTCTATCAATAATCTTCGCTAGTATGATCATCTTTAATAATTTATGCTTAAAACACGTCGACGTATCATTTTATTACATTGGTAGATCTCTAACTACAGTCTTCAATGTAATGTTGACGTACTTAGTCTTAGGTGAAACAACTTCGATGAAAACTTGTTTCTGTTGTTTATTAATCGTTTTCGGATTTTGGTTAGGAGTTGATCAAGAGCATTTTATAGGAACATTCTCTCTTCTTGGGACAATATATGGAATTCTAGGATCTCTTTCTGTAGCTTATTATGCTATTAAAGTTAAGGAAGTTTTACCACGTATTGATTCTACGATTTGGTTATTATCTTACTATAATAATATTTATTCTTGCTTTCTTTTTTTACCTTTGATTATATTTTGTAATGAAATCCCAGTCATTTATAATTACAGGCAGATAACTAGTTTTTACTTCTGGACATTAATGTTCAGTAGTGGGCTTTGCGGTTTATGTATAGGTTACGCTACAACTTTACAAATCAAAGTCACTTCACCTCTAACCCACAACATTTCTGGTACTGCCAAAGCATGCGTTCAAACAATCATAGCTTCGTATTATTATACCGAAACTAAACCATGGCTGTGGTGGTTATCTAATTGGATCGTATTGCTGGGAAGTGCTTGTTATACTAGAGTAAAACAAAAAGAATTGGATAGAAAAGCTTCGTTTCAACAATTTAAATAATACGAATACTTATAATACGAATTTGTAGAAGATAATATTGCACAAATGAGTAAATTATGGGTTGTGTGTCATTTCTTCATGTTGGAGTACCTACGTGAACAATTTTTTTGAAGTGTCTTGTCTTCAGAAATCGAAGAAAAATTTTCCTAGTTGTGCAATTACCTTCCACCATTCTATTCTACTTATGATGTAATTTGTAATTTCACGCAGGATAATGGAACGCATAAATGCATTCATTATTATTTTTTCAAGTTTTTTAAAAAATATTTGCTTTGTTTGTTGTATCTTTATTTTTTTCCCCTCAAATTTCAATTTAGAGTTGAAATATGTTGAACATGTTTTTTTTTTTTTATTAGTAATTTATTGTAACTTACGCATTTCTGCGTTACCTTGAGTTATGTTGAACAATTTTACTTGCCTACTGTGATTCTTACTTTAACGTTTTTCTTTTTGCTTAGTTGATCCACTCAATGTTCTGTTTTCTTTTCAAAGAATTTCATCATGTTGAGAATTTTGAATTATTGAAAGTGTACTTCTGTCTTCTACATTGATTAAATACTTACTTGTTTTTTCCTTATTTCGTTCATTCAGAATTACATACTCATCGTGTTTAATTTTTACTTGAATAAAAGAACTTCTATCGAAAATATATAGTTGGTTGAATTATTTGACTCATGTCTAAAATTAAAAAAAAGAAATTATCATATCATATGGACACCGCCGACATCGGACAAGAAGAGACAAAAATATATAAATTGAAAATGAGGAGGAAATAGAAAGCGTAGAATCATAGAAATTAGAAAATTAGAAATAGAATGGAATGGCGAAAAAATTTTTGAAAGCGCATAATGATGTTCAGCAAGGGCTTTGTTCAATAATTCTGATCAGTAGATTTTTTGGCAGATTCTGCTTAAAAAGTAAAAACGGAGTTTGGATGTTGTTTGTTACTGGTTTTTTACGTAAGTAATAAAGATGAATACTTACCTCAAAAATTTTAGTTGTAGACTGTAGCAGGGTTGCAGAACAATAAAACAAAATGGTATCGGTATGTGGTATTGGTATTTCAAATGTGGTGGCTAAAACAGTATTGGTTTTTCGGTTTTCATCAATTTCTACTTCAAAATTTCGGTTTTCGGTATCGGTTTTTCCAATTTTTGTGAATTTTATTTCGGTTTTCGGTTTTGGTATTGGTATTTTATCACCCAAAAATCAAGCTAATTACAGAACACTTTGGCTTGAAATTCAGAAATTGAGAGAGTAGTAGTATAAAAGTTGAAATGAGAATGAAATGAGAGGAAAATCAACAAAGAAAAGCGATCATTGAAATGAATAAACTCATTTTGTTTGATGTTGGAATTGTTTCATTTGCAGAAATATGCAAAAATGAGTACCAAAATACAGATTTTAAAATAATTTTGGTATTGGTTTTCGGTATTTTGTACCGATTTTGAAATTATATTGGTATTTTCTAAATCGGTTTTTCATTTGTCAACTTATTGGTATCGGTTTTCGGTTTTTTCAATTTTTTTCAAAAATTAGGCGGTTTTGCCGGTATTGGTTTTTCGGTATCGGTATCGTTCCGCAACCCTGGACTGTAGGGAATTAGCCTATTAGGGATGCTCTTTCCAAAAAACGCGGTCTTTTTTTTCACTGTCTTAAAAATTAAAAAAAATTAAAAAAATTTCGCGGTTCAAAAAAAAGAAAAACCGCGTAATAACTGGTAATTTACGGTTATTACTGATTTTTTACATGAATTTTCAGTAATATAGATGGCGCATTCGTCGATTTTCCAGTCATCGAAGAAATCAAATCATCGATGAATATTTTCAATTCATGTGCTCATCTTCTACCGCACCGCGGTCCGCCTCTGTTCTTTTTCTCGTGTGTTTGTTGAATATGAATGTTCTCTTTTCTTTCTGGAATTATTTCGTTTATTTTATAAAAATAATAGTTATTTAATTATTTAAGTTTCACTATTCACTCGCAATGGTAAGTTTTATCCATTTATCTTATAATTACATCATAAACGATTCAGATGATAGTTCTCTGAATAAGTGAATATTTTCACTGTCACCGGCGTCGATTCCCACTGTACTTTTCGTTGAGTTCGGTGTTTTACAGTTTTCGAATAATATTATCGAAAATGCACTGTAAAATAGTATTATGCAGTGTATGCATACAATTTTGCAATACTTTACGCTCAGTTTCTGACATTTCGATCAGTAGCGTCGGTATATGCTCGGTACGGTACAGTACATTATTAGTTCGAAATCCACGTATTTGTGATAAATTCCCACATTATGGAAACTTCGTTGACCCAGGGACTCGTTTCAATAACGAAAAACGCTAATTAAAGCTCTGAGAGCTCAAATACGATTTAACGATGACCGTTGTAGTATACGGTCATATCGGCACGTCTGTGCCTGCTGCTAAGGTATTACGTCGTAATAAATTGAAAATAACAGTAAAGATGGCGAATTAATTCATTTGTGTTATTTCAGTCATCGCATAAATCTTTCAAGATTAAGCAAAAACTCGCCAAAAAGCTGAAACAGAATCGACCTATTCCACAATGGATCAGAATGCGTACCGGTAATACCATAAGGTAAAGATGTTTCATTGTGTTTTGTGTTGTGTATCGGTGGTGGCTCTATTGTTATAATTTTAAACTCAATCTTAACATATGTAACTAATCGACTACGTATACGTAAGCTACGTACGATTGTTGAATTCGTCTTGCAACCGCTCATTACTCATTTCATTAGCATGCATATTGCATTGCATCATACATTTCGCTTCTCACGTACTGGTAAAAGGAGGGCTTAACCACTGACACCGTTATATTAATATTGAAAAAGTATAGCCGCTCGCTAAAATTGAGAATCTTTGTGACAGGTATAATGCCAAAAGACGTCATTGGAGGAGAACCAAACTGAAATTGTAATCGCAATTGGAACTGATCGTTTTGTTATATTTCTACTTTTGTAAGCCTATTTTATAGATTACGTTAATGACGTGTTGTCAGATTTATTAATAAAATTTCGAAAATATTCTTCGAATTGTATCCTACGAAGGAATTTCGGTTCCTTCGAGAGGGAATTATTTCTAGTTTAATGAATTTTCCGTTTTGAGTTTCTTTAGATTTTTCTTCGGCCCCTTTATCTGCAGTACGAGTACTGATTTCGTTTCTTTTTAAAATTTCGATGAAAGTTTCGTACAATTCGTTAGAGATTTTCTATGTTAGCGTGGTTTTATTTACGATTTTGATATTTATAAAATTTGAATATACGTTGACATTTTTCCGGTCTTGAAGATATTTTCGTTCGATTTTTCCACAAATATTCCATTTTGATCAATTCAACCGCGATTATCTCGAGTAAGTTTCTGAACAACTTCCGGAGAATTTCTGAATTTTATACTATTTTTTGAGATTTTCTTTACCTGTGTTACGTTGATTTATATTCAATTCCTTTGAAGAGTTTCCCGTTTTGAAAGTATCTCTAGATTCATTATCGTGAGATATTCTAAAATGTTAGCTCTAAAATTCCTATGTAATCAATGTTTTCATTTTCGACTTTCTGGAAACAGTTTTCTCTAGTTTGTTAACGATGTATCTTTTAATCGAGTTAGTTCTCATGAATAATGAAATACCCAACTAAATTTATCTTGAAATCGTAGGTGTATCAAAAATTCAAAATCGTTCGCCATACTCATCCACTCGAATGAGTTTTTCAAATAACTTTTCCCCTCGTATTGAAAAGCCATCAACTGAACACTTCGTCAAGTTGATAACGTGTATCCTACTGGGATTAATATTTTATACCAGATTGGGTAGCTTTTTAGGTAACTTTATAAATCGACACTTGTCGGTCAAGTTTACGACTCGATATGTTCTAATTTTTATCTAATGGAATTTTATATCAACGCTTCTTCGTTTTGATGAAGTTACGTTTGGTAATGATATCCTTTTACGTCTACGTCATTCCTCCTGTTTCTGAACTGAGAAGAATTCCATCAGCGTCATCATAGGAAAATGTTCGTTTTGTGAAGACTACATATTCAACACAACGTGGAAATGTGCTCAACTACTCGGTCAACAATCTCACGTGGATCAAATTGGCCAAAATCTACTGCTCAACCAATGTTGAAATATTTTGTGGTGCACTTGAAAGAATCAACAAACAGTACACGAATTGAGTTATTTATGGAAAACCTTTTGTGATTAATAAACTGGTGATGGGTCAAGTATGTAGTGCATGTGGGGGAGTTTTATACTAACACCTTGATGAATTTGATTTTTCCTTATCGATTTTAGCAACGCATTACCGAATAATTTGTTATTCGACTATTCGAATGACGATTTTTTTTCGAGTATTCGACTACTAAAAATATCGTAACCAAATGACAATATAATTCTAGTTTGTAGTGAAAAACGGTACAAGATGTCGAATTATCGAGAATAACAACAAACTATCGATACAGAATACAGAATTATTCGGGAATGTATTGTGTCCGTAGTAATACTTAATTGCAAACAACAAGTCTTCAGTATTCGCTAAAATAACCCAAATTCAGTTAATCTTGAAAAATTTATCTGAAAAACGTGTGTCTTTTGTAAAATTGTGATAAACTGAAGCCCCCCACCCGAGCTTCTTTAGAAATCGTAACTAATTTTGAGGTTTAAAAATGAATCATGCAGTGAAAAAAGTCACATTATCAGAATGAACAGAGTAATTAAATTCAGAAGACACAGAAGTAAAAGTTGCTTTGCATATGGAATTATCCTACTATCAATCTAATCTATTTTTTTTTTTTTTTTTAAAGCAAACTCTTGAGTATTCATCTTAGTTTATTCTCGTTTGAGAGGATGTCAGACTTGATTTATTAGTCAATTTTATGTCAGTGTCTCAATAAATGTTAACGTCCACATTTTTGAATAAAATTATCAATGATGAAAATTGACTCGCAAGGTGAGCAATCATTGGAAAAAAAATGCGATGTTAATATGATAAGTACAGATTTCTAGAGGATACTACTCTTATCAATTTAAATTGCATTTTGACTGTATCACTGAAATTTTTACATTATGCTGATCAACCCCTTCAGTTTTCTTTTCATTTCAACTTCAATCCTTGCTTTGAAAATACTTGAAAGAGGAAAACAGTGTTTTCCAAACATAATTTCCAGTCAAAAACATACGATACATTACGTTATCTACTACTGGAAACCTGGTGAATAGTTTCTTTCGCATCGGGTACGGAAGTAAACAATAAATTACGCTTGTAACCCCCTAAATACGAAGTTAATTTTTTATAAATGGACCTAAATAACGGACACCTGTTTTTATATCGTGGCGACATAGGTATAAGTTCGTCGCAAACCCGGTCAGGTGGGCGTCAGTTTTAATGAGAAATTATAATTAATGATGCTAAGAGGCCCCGGTATCGTACGCGATACTGTTATTCAATGAAATATACACACGAAAAAGGGAAGGTATTCGTATCTACTCCGTCGCCGGTGAGCTCACTCCATTAGCCATTGAGTTACCTTCGAATGGTTTCAGTTTCATTGAATACGAACTTCAGGTGGTCCAATTATTACGGTGGTTTTTTGCCTTATAAATCATCTAAGTTCATTTAGGGTTAATAGCAAAATTAATGTAACTTCAAGTTGATGACCGGCGTTACGAAAATGATTCAGTATGGTCTGAACATATGTAACAATATTCTACGACATGTGAATCGAAAATAACCCAGCCAGCAATGATGGGAAAGAAAAGGCTCATCTGCCAATAGTAAAAAATTCCAAAAATCGAAAGAAAAATCCCATTACGATAAAAAATCCTTTCTGAGTTGTAAAAAAAAAGTGGAAAAATCAATTTATCTACTGACTCTGAGTATTCGACTTACGTTTATCGAAAATCCTTCCCAAATGGTGCTTTCATGACCTATTCCTGACTGGAAAATGCCGAAAAAATTGCACAGAAATCTCCCAGACTGAAAAACCGCCAAAAAAATTTTTTATAATGCATTCAAAATCCGTTCAAAATAGTGTATCAAATCAAAATAATCAAAATCAAAGCATAATATTATTCTGAAGTTGAATAATAACTACAAGAAAATAGGAAAAACCTTGAATCGAATTTTTTTGCCAATTCACATTCGGAATGCAGTATGCAACTACATATTATGTTCATCATGATCGATAAATTATTTTGACAAATCCCATCAAAATAATACATGTGCGAGTAATGTAGATCATTGTATCGTTAACATCGAGTAATTAGTCCACTTTTTCGGTTTTCGATCGTGTCGAATTTTTTTTTTCAAAGTATTGTCGCGTATCAACATTCGATCTCGTGTTTTTGTTTGTTAAAGTAGCGTCGTAAATGTATCTTTCAGTCTTTTTCGTCGCGATTTAAAACGGCGTTGTAAATTTTTTCAGTATAGTTTTCGTCTCGATTTTGTATTCAGTGTGCTATCGGTAATCGTGTGTGTTGGAAGATTTCAAACCACTACGCAATCGGGAAAATTATCAACTTGACATCGCTGCACTCGGGTGAGTTGTTTATTTACATTAAATTAAATATTATTAGTAATACGATTAGATACTTCACGTAATATGTAAGTCAAGTCTGGGTTAATGTTGGTACTTGGTGGAGGGCTTGGACATTGTTTTCGGCGACTTACTCTTGGAACTACTGCTAGTAGTAAACGCTGGTTAACTGGGCCTTCAGACGTGGTTTAGGCAACCTGTCACGCAGATGTGTGATTGGTTTCACGTTATCAATGAATTTGTTGGAGGAGAAATTATTCTACATTTTGAGATCTTTGATCAGAACTCTTCGTACAATTTTTTGTCGATTTTTTTATTTTTTTTTTTGAGCAGATTTTGTTCTTAAGATCCGAATAGGGTTTTCAACGAATTTTTTGAGTATGCTCGGGACATTTTTTTAGTTTTGAATGCTTGATAGATTTTATATATATTATAAGTAGTATGATTTTTTACGACTTCTTCCTCTTGAGTGAGATTTTCTGTGATCTTTTCGGGACGGGGAGGATTTCTGCCCAATTTGGGAGGTTTGATTTTTTCATTCTGGAAAGAATTTTGTGTTTTCCACGAGAATTTTTCATTATTGAAAGATTCATGTTTCGAAATAATGCTATGATTTTGAATGGATTTTTCTATCATTTTGAGAAATACAGAATCTCTGAAGTACGAAGGTAATTTTCGATCCCTTTTTAAAGATTGAATGAAAATCGGTAGAATTTGTCTTTCGAAAGCTTTGCGGTAGAAACGAGTAGCTTCTTGATTTTTTTTTTTTTCAAGTTTTCTGGATAGTGATGAGTGATATGGAAAATCGATATTTTTGAACTATCGATGCTCTATCGTTTTTACTTGACTATCGATAGGCTATCGATTCTTATTGGAACTCTAGTTCCGGCCATCCCGGGTGGTCTATCCGCTGAAAAAAAGTGTATGAGAGCAATTTAACAAAACACGTAAATGAAAAAACACGATTTCAAGATGAAAATTTCAATTTTCATTGATATTCACCACGTATTATCTAACTCTTATTTAGATTTTTGAATCGCATTCAGGGCTGCCAAGCGCTGCTAAACAAATATCGCTACTTTCTCTCGAAAAAAAAATCACTTTTATCACTACGCCCATTTATTATGGAAGGGGCCGGTGGGGGGGGGGCAAAACCAGATTTTTGGGCATAAAACATCGAAATTTTAGGTAATTTCCCGAAAACCCTCCATGAGGAATGATTAATTTACTGAAAGAATGCAAAAATATTGCTTTGAGCGAAAATTTTTTTACAGTGCAACCAAAAAACGAAAAAATGTCAAATTTTTTTTTTATTGCATAATTCAACACAGGATACACTTTACGCTCTACTTTCGTATTTTTGGCAATAAAATTATTTTCAATTTCTTTGAAGTCATTTTCATACACTCGCATCAAATTTTATCGTAAAACTGATGGCAAATTTGAATTCTTCGAAAAATTTTCTTTGAAATAAGTGAAACATTTTTCATTTCAGAGCATTTTTTAGCGTGGATGTATTTCAACTTCTCAGGCAGTGGCACGTGACGAATTTTTTTAGCCATATTTGGCGAAAACGAAACTGAATACTGATCAAGCAATGTTGTTCCGCATTAAATTTTCTACCAGAAAACCTGGAAAAACAAAAAATAAAAATTTTACCCTAAGGTCCCTTCGCCTTCCCTGCAACTCAATTGAAAGAAAAAAAAACAATGTTTCATTAGTTTGATCATTGATGTTGTCTTTATTATTAGATACACGTATGATTTTTATATTTTGTGAAATTGTGTCTTCTCCTGTTCTTCAAGTTCTGCTTTGGCCCTTAGGTGGCGATGAGGAACTGAAACAGAAATTTCAAGAATACTTCATTTTATTTATTTTGCAAGTTCTAAAGCTTGAAAAATTGAAAGCGAATGGATTATAATATAAAGTATTACCTCTCGAGATTTTTTTTAAAGAAGCTTTTATGCATATGCTATACAATACATTCAAATTCGTGCACATTACATTCACGAATTCTTGTAATTAATTAAAAAGTGAATTAGTGAAGCTGTAAAGAAAACTAGCCAAAGCAAATAATCCGGTAGAGGATACCAAATATGTAATAAATTTGTAATTTGAGAAAAAAAAACATGCAATGCAGTAGTTAAAATTACAAATCAAAATAAAACAATTGTGATCTGTCACGAGAAAACCAACTTAGTGTCCAAAAAATCGATATTTTTTTTATGGTGGATATTAGTAGTACTCAGAGTGCTGAATCTGCCTGCGGTGCTAAAAACGTTCGCGAACGATTCTTTTGACCCTAAATTTAAGGTCAAAAAAATTGAGCAACTACAAAAAAAATGAAAAAAATTTTTTTTTTTGATTTTCTTGAAATGTATGTCCGGGGGAGTCAACATACAAATTTTTGTGGATATCGGCTCACATTTGTAGGATTTAGGCCGTTTTTTTGAAATTTGAATGAGGTTCACTCTGGAAAAATCAACTCTTTTCACCTTGAACAAATTTGGTAAGAAACGTGATAAATTTAATAATAATAACTTATTCTTCATTAATAATTCATACTCGAGTGGTTTTTGCAACATTTTTGGCAAAAAATTCAAAAAAATCGATTTTGGGAAATTTCGATTATTGGACTTGGCAACCTTGAATGTGATGATTCTGAAAAAAAAAATATCGGGTTATGTTGGCACTGATGGGGGCCAAAAGTGGTGCAAGTTTCAAGGACCTACAAATTTTAGATCGCCTGATACATAGATTCAAAACTTCAAATGCCCTTCCTGTAAAATTTACGTTTTGGACACTAGGTTGGTTTTCTCGTGACAGATCACAATTGAGAAATTGACTGAAACTAAATATAAAAGTTTCTAATTGGAATGTACAAGGGTGGGTAAAAGTCAGCTAGCATCCTCAAAAATCATTCCTGGACGCGGAAGGAAGCACTCTACGAAAAAATTACGTCGAGGGACATCGTAGAGAATTAAATTTCCCATCGACGTATTGTCACTCATTTTTTTCTGCTTAGTTTTCAATTTATTGATGAAAAATAAACATTTTTAAAACTTGAAAATTTCGACTTTTGCCCATGCCCACTCCTGTACCTACTACCAATAAGCTAACACTTAAAAATAAATTGAGATAGGTGTTTCTGAAATTTTGAAAACAAAACAAAACAGACTAAAACAAGGTTTGTCTGGTAACAGTCGTAACGACACACATACCTATGATTAAAAAACAAAAAGAGGTTGTAACGTGTAACCGAAATAAATTCAAAAATTCATTCAACATTCACAATAGAAAACCGGAACAGTCCATCATTTTTTTTCCTTTTGGACCTTCAGGGCCTTTTTTTTAACAATATGGTCGTACATATTTTCGTTATGAAAAGCTATCATATCATTGTTAATCGGAAAATTGTAACAAGATTTGCCAGTGCGGTGCAAAAGCGACTTACTGCCAAGGACTCCACTGAGCGTTTTTATGTTCATGCGGCTGCGTTTCTTAGTTTTTACATTGTTCTGAAAACTGAACATGCGTTCGCATGCTGCGGACGAATGCGGTAAAATGAGTACCAGTTGAACCATTTTCAATACTAATGGAAATTTGAGGTACATATTTTAAAATCTTGAGTTCACCTTGAAGGCATGATTTTTTATACGAAATTTCATTTTGGAAGTACAAAAAAGTACGAATTTGGCTTTTTGGATTTTGCGGCGACAGACACCCCCCCTCCCCCCTCAAACTGAAAATCTTTTCTTTTCATGCCAATGTTCGTACCATTTTTTGATTTTACCTGAAAATGTTCAAGATTGAGCTAAAAATGTAAAAATCTCGTGTACCTAGGTATCTAATTATGTATGTCGTATTTTTGAGGCAGACATTTTTGTTTAGTTCCACTTTCAACAAGTTTCACAATTACTTGTTTTCTGCGAATCGTGTTGGTGCCTTAATTCTTATCGTCGATCAAAGCGATAAGATAGGAACGATCCTAGAGGACTGTGTAGGTTTTTCGTTCGACATTTGCTTCAATATTGCAATTCATTATCTAACTTGATACGCCGTTGTTTGCAAGAAGCGATCGTGTCGAGAATTGCACGATATGTTTTAATCGGTTTCTCTGGTATTTTTCTCCTGAAATTTTTTCCATTTTATTCGATCATTGTCGCGAGTTGGTCAAGTTATTTTTGGGAAAAATCATTGCTTAAAATGTCTTGCGAATTCTCGAGCAATTAGATGTGAATTTCGTGTGGAATTTTACGCACGTGCATGTAGACAAAAGATACTTCGGTGCCGGTGATGACTTCTACTATATTGGTGAGTGCTTTTTTTTCAGTATTGATGTAGGTAGTTAGGTAGGTAAAGGTATAGGTAACTAGGGTACTTAGTTTTTAGACATTCATTTTGTGATGAATTTTCGTGTTCATTGTGCACACCTAATTGTTTGCTGCTTTGTCAGTTCTTAGAGCTCGTTTCCGTTTAAGGTTAATCTGGGCTCTAGTCTGAACTTTTTACATTGGCTTTTTGGATTTTAACTGGCGGATCGCCGCGCCGTCATCGTCATCGGCACTTTGCTTCGATTCAGAATCATGATTTTGTCGTTCTTCTTCATCGCAAATTATTGAATTTCAAATCTGAAATTTTGAGGAAAAATTTCCGAATATTAACGTGAGCGTTTACACAAAACCGATCGTAAAATTATCATAATGTATTATAAATATCACGTAAAAGTATTTCGCTTAAATTATAATTTAAATTAATCGAAGACAAATATTTAATTCCCTTGAAGGGGGTTTCAGCACATGTACGACATTTGGACTCTCCTTAATATCATTCGAAAGTTTGATCGCAATCGCATTATCATAGTCTCCGACTCTTTTGACTTCCGCCGTCTCCTTGACCTCCTCCATTCCTTTGATGGAATTCCACTCGGTTTCGTCAATTTCATCTACCATGTTGACATCGATTGCTACTTTCTTTACATTTCTTCTTTGATGTAAAATGTAGCGCATTACGAATTGCTAAAAACCGTCTTCGTGTCATATTATTTATGAAGATATCCACACCTGTATCTTTGCTCCAAAGATCTCTTAAATTCGGAAAATTGTAAATTCCATGCGCTAAGTCCAATGCAATGTAAGTTCTTAATTCGCATATTCAATTCTCTGTATTCTCAAAAATTTTGAGAGGGTTAGAACCTTTAGGCTGTGGCAAAATTAATACTTGGTCCAGTCCCAAGATTCGATCTTCTCGCCTTTCTGATAATTTGGCATCTATTTGAACGTAACAGATAAGAATGCACATACATACATTATAAGGGGATTGTAATTGCATCGTTACGATTCACTGTTAGATCAAGATGTAATCGTTTCTTGTCAATTAGTTTTGTATTTTTTTGAAAATAGTAAAAGAAGTGTATTTTCGGAATACTCCACTACTTTTTTTCAACTTGGCCTCGAAATTTCGAAAAACGCTTCAGGGGTAATAATACTGGGTGTCCGGAGAGTGGTGGTGCAAACTTCAGATTTGGATACCGCCAGGTACGAGTACAACTTGAGGAAAAAGATTATGTGAAGGTGTTGGTCTATCTTCAAAATTGAGGGGGCAAAATACGTTTTCAAAATTTAAAAGCCCAAATCCAATTTTTGACCATGAGAGTCGGTAGTACTTTGAAAAATGAACAAAATTACCTATTTTGACTTTATGCCTGAATTTCAAATTGATGAAGGGGCAACAAATGATTTTCCATTTCGAAAAATTGCAATGAAAAAAATGAATGCGGGATCTGAATACATACACGTCAAAAAATGATTGAATTTTGTAATGATAATTTTTTTTCTTACTCAAAATTTTGAAAAGCTTTTAAAGCTCAAAAATTTTAAATTTGATAAAAATTTTAGCAAATCAAAAATTGTTGAGCTTCGAAAACTTTTTAAATTTTGGAGTAAAAAAAATGATCACAACAAAATTTGTCAATTTTTTCATGTATGTACTTAGTATTCATTTCCGCATTCATTTTTTTCATCAAGATTTTTTGAAAGTGAAAATCATTTGTAGCCCCTTCAATTTTTAACTTGGCCAAAAAGTCAAAGTAGATGATTTTGAAAATTTATTTTGCCCCTTCAATCTACAAAATTGGCAACTTGTTCATCTTTACATTTTTTTACTCGTTCCAAATCTGAAGTTTGTACCACCAATCCTCTGATCACACAGTCTTATACGATATTTTTGCCAAAGAAAAATGAATTCTGCACTAACACCTATACTATCGATCTCGTCTGTGGATCACGCGCGGTAATTTTTTTCACTCAAGTATAAAATAATCGTCGCGATTTTGTCTGCAAAGTTGTGAATCGCAATCGCGTGTGTCGATGATTGAATTTCAAAGTGACGGATGAATCTTCAACCTTCGCGTCTTCGTTCGCTCATCTTGCGCATTCAAGTGTGAATACTGTGGTCGTAATCCGCGTGGAAATCGAATTTCGTCTGTGAATCACGCGTGGTAATTTTTTTCATCCAAGTACTCGTATGTAATAATCGTCGCGATTTTGTTTGCAAAGTTGTGAATCGCAATCGCGTGTGCCGATGAATTATTTCAAAGTGCTGACGGATGAATCTTCAAGGTGACATCGCTGCTGTCGGGTGAGTCTTTTTCATTTATTTTACCAATCTGTTATTTATTTATTATACAGTTTAATAGTTTCATGTATTTGTACATTGGTGATTACGTCACATAGGTCTAGATTTATGATCACCTAATAACTGATTCCCTGATTTAGATAGGTGGTGTGAAAATAGGTACACAGTAGGTATAAATTGGCTTTCCTCAGGTTGCTTCGATTGAACCTTTGGAATCCACACTACTCTGCTGGTTTCATGCTGCGAGTTATTCAGAGGGTGTTTTATATGTATCGTATGACTTCCTCAATTGCATGTCCGTTGACCCCTCCTAAAATTCAGCAATTAGTTGGCTTAATTTATGTAAACTTCCAATTTCAATGGTAGACTGCGCCCCTTCGAAGCATTTTTTTCAAAAATATTGCTCCGCTATGCTTTTACGCAGTTATATGAAAGAATGGTACATGAAACATGAATAAACCTCCGCTATACTTCACCACATATTACGTATTTCGTCATGTAACTCTCGACGTACACTACATAATCGGAACTCTTTATTTCTTATTCAAAAACGCGTTTTCTCTCCCCATTACATCGACTGCTCTGCGGAAGAAGGGCCAAACTGCTTTTTTACACCCAAGGGCCAAACTGATTTTGCAAATTTCACGAAAGTCAAAAGGGCCAAACTGTGAAGTTTTTTAGGGCCAATCTGATTTTATGAGCAGAAAAAGAGCCAAACTGTATTGCTTTTCCAACAGAATAACGTAGTTTCCTAGGGCAAATCGAGAATAATTATCTTTGCTTCGTGTTTTTTGATTTTCTGTGCCATCCTTAGTGTCAACACAACCGCTGTTACCAATTTTTGAAGTCTTAACAACACCTTTTATAGACGATTCTCTGAAAAGTAGGTATACATTGCCGCTGTTGTTTTACAGTAATTATCGTCGAAGACAAAGTTTTCAACTTTCCCAGTTGAGATTCATGTTGAAAATGTTGAAAAAAATTGCCTGTTGTGTGTGAAAATCATTATTTAAAATGCCACGAGTGAGAGGCGGAATGCTCTCCAAAAGATTGAAATTAAAAACTCCTCGTAATTCGCAAGATGCCCTTGTTAATAATACAGATGGTACGTTGCTATTGCTGTTTTGGATAAAATTATTACACTGTATCTATTAGAATAATAAGACTGCTGCTTCATGTTTTTCTTTTTTCGGTTGAATTTAATCGTAATGATACTCTCACACCACCGGAAGAGAATGTTATGATTATGAATCAATTTGAGCTTTAGAGCTTTCACATCTTTTGATTGAAAAGCGCTAGAGCTTTGGGGAAAAACCGAGGTTGTAGAGGAGAAAGAGTAGATCTTTTTTCATGTTTCAAAAACCTATGTGCTTGATCAAATTTTCGAGTTATCAAAGTTCAAAGTTTCAAAGTTACAATTTTTTTACATTTGAATTAAAATATCTCAAAATTTTGATTGGGCACATGGGTGTTTGAAGAATGAAAAATGATCAACTTTTTCTCCTCTACAAGCTGGTTTCTAATTCAAATCTGTAGCATCAACCATTCAAAAGTTAGATATTCGAGAAAAACTAAGAAATTGGGCAATCTCCCATAAGAGGGGATAAAGGTAATCGATTGTGTTGCTGGCCGAAGAAAAGACTGCAAAAAAGTGAAACGAGTATCATGAAAATTGAAAAAAACTTCGGGTCAATCCTATGAAAACTCAAAAGGGAATAACTATTCCAGCAAGAAATATTAAACCTGGTTACAACGAAAAGTGTTCGAAGAAATGCGCAACTTCATTTTCTGATCCAGAACACGATGAACTTTTTTCAAATTACTGGGCTCTTCTTGAAAGTTGAAATACAAAAGAAGGAGTTCGTATTGCGGCATATTATCAGAAACGACAAGAGAAAAAAAACTGTTGCTGGGAATAGTAGAAGACTCTTTTCTCGAAAATATTCCTTGCCCAAGAATGGTGAAATCGTGCCTTTATGTCGATAAAACTGACAGATTGGCCCTTTTGATTTGTGTAAAAATTGAAAAATAATATAGCTCAAAGGGCCAATCTTCATCATTCACTACAAATACATTCCTTGTTAATAAATTTTTAAATCAAACTGTGATTTTTCCATGTAATGTTGTACCTGAATGGTGAATGAAGGCGAGAAAAATTTAAAACCTAATTTATAATACTATAAAATCTGTGTATGGCGATTACCGTTTTAGAAACGGGTGTAAAAAAGCAGTTTGGCCCTTCTTCCGCAGAGCAGTCGACATGTGTATGGCAATATTGCCGATTCCACACATCGAGCATACGGGCGAAAAAAATTCAATAAAAATAAACATCGTGTAATTTTTCCCCAATGATTTGCAATTATTTCGAATACGTCGAGACGGGGGTAAAGTAAATCGCGACAGAAAATAGAAAAGATGCAAAAGGGTAACGCGTTCGACTCGACGTTTTCACTTAATATTCGTAGGTTTTTAAAACGATTTAAAAATAAATCGGGGAATTGTAGTACGTACGATATGTAACTATGTAACATGTTTGGCGCGTCAATTTAATACGTACGTAAAAATTTTAAGTCGTTTCTAATATGCATAAACCTATAGCGCGTTATAAATGAGGCGTATCGAAGTCAAACTGCAACCGGAACATTTCACTTTCAGCCTTTTTTTTCTCTCTCGTCTGCTCTTTTCCTTACATGTCGGCGTTTGGCAAGACGCGAGTGTATTATAATACATTTACGTACACAATATATTACACGTACTCGTCGTATTTGAATAAGTTTTCGGTTCCCGCCACCGAAGTATTATCAACCGAGCGTGATAAACTATACAAACGATTTTGACTATACATGTTCGGCGTTTGTATATTATTCTCGAAATTCATGCACAGCGGTGTGACATCAACTTTGACGTACTTTGTGTATCGTAATGTAATTCGTAATGAACTTGCCTTTTAAATTTACCACTCGACGTAATAATCATTCATACGCTTTGAATGTTTCTTTTTCGAGTTTTGGAAATAATCTTTCAGCGAATTGATTAGTGAAATAAATGAAGTATTCTGGATAGCTTTTCGTTCGTGAGAAATAAACGATCATTTGAAGAGAAAAATCGTCGTCAGCTCTCTTCCCTCTCTCTCTCGTATGAATCACCTTGGATCACTTGATGACTTGATCTTTGGGAAGATCATCGGTGACTGACGTGATGATGCATGTGCTCTGTGTATGTATTTCGTACTGAAAGTGAAATGAGCTCGATATTGATAAATTAAACTAGTTTTATAAAAATATTTCCTTTTCATTTCGCTGCAGTAACGTACGCGAAAATAAAGAGTAGAAAATGGTTCCATCTATTGCACCCTAATAACGAGTCTAGATTTCTTTTTTCCTGTCGGTGCTCTATTTCCACTTGCGGAATTCGTTTGAACGAAATCGGGCTTTTACTCTAAATTACTCGATTACAGATTTAACGATTTGTTTTCTCGTATAGACAATGTATTTCCCATCTGGCTTGGCTCGTTTGTTAGTTTCCTTTTGGTGGGGGGGGGGGGTACGATGATGGAAGAGACGATATTATTATTCCAGTGTATGTGGTCCACGATGTAATGCGTTTTCTGTCGAGTAATACGAGGGGTTGGTTAGTGGAGGGGAGAAGGGGGTAAAGTGTTGAATTTTTTCGTCATTTTCGCGGTCATTTCCTGGTGCTTGTTTTGATTGTGTAACGATAATTTTTTGCGGGATTTTTGAGATTTAATTCGACGTTGAGGAACTTGAAACTTCGTAGCGGACCTATTGATTGCTTTATCGTGCAGTTGATGTACGAGATCAAATATTCTCAAAATTGAATTATGATTTGTCAAAAATATGGAAATTACGGGTTGAATTATCATCGTGAAATTGACCTCCCAGTTACTGAAAATTATATCGCAAGTTGATGATGAATTCTCAAAATTGAATTATGATTTGTCAAAAATATGGAAATTACGGGTTAAATAATCATCGCGAAATTGACCTCCCAGTTACTGAAAATTATATCGTAAGTTGATGATGAAAGTAGCATCATCGAGCAAAATTTTTCAAAAATTAGGTACATATTTGCAAATTTGTTAAAATCGCACAAAAATTGTTCAAATTGTCTGAAAATTGATGCAAAATTTTTCAAAAATTAGGTACATATTTGCAAATTTGTTAAAATCGCACAAAAATTGTTCAAATTGTCTGAAAATTGATGAAACACTGTAAGGAATTTAGCAAAATATCGCAAAAATGCTCAGTTACGGAAACAACTGTGCAAAATAACGAAAAATAGATGAAATATCGAAATAGAATGAAATCGTGAAAAAAGTCATATAATGTTGACAAAAACTGTGAAGTTATCATACTAAATAACATGAGTTTCCAAAAATTGATTGAATTTTAGTGGTAGTAGGTGTATGAGAGTACTTTCAGTGGTTTTCTTTCACTTTTCTCGCTGCTCGTCTCAGATTTTCTTCCTGGTGATTTCTACTGGTTTCCGCGCCCAATATTTTAATCTTTTTTCCTATGTTTTCGAATAAAAAAGAGCAAAACGTATTCCATAATGAACTATAGAAAAGAGCTGTCCGACTTCTCAGCACACCTAGGTGCATTTCTGTTTCTCGGAAATCTATACTACAATATAATACTCGTATACTTTGCGAACCTGATCAGTGATCACATAAATTGAAAAACGAATACATCATCGTGATCAGCATAAAATTGCGAAAAAAATTAGTATGTACTTACAATATGCACATTTAAACCACACGTTACTTTTTTTTTTCTCTGTAGTCTAATACATACGTAGCAGTAACGTAGTTGTGTTTGATCACAGCCATAAACGTCTTGTCCAAAGATTGCTGTTCATGGCTTGTATTTGGAGGTATACACGCTCCAAATGTCCGAACACAATTCTTTCTCCGAAAAGATGAATCATTTGGGTCATTTGTAGCTTATGGGAAACAGTTTCTCCAAGTTGCCATTTGCGAGAGAAGCGCTGATTCTTTGACGATACATGCGAATCGCTACAGCGGCAAAAAATTGGACCTTCGGGAGAATTTTGAATAGTGACTCAAGAGTGGGAGGGAAGAAACCTATCAGAAATGAGAGACGAATAAACGTGACGAATTTCCTAATTATAAAAAAAATGAAAATGTATAAATTGTCGAAGTATGTACTTACTATAGAATTGTTACCAAATTTGATCTTCGGTTTGAAGAGTTCTGTTAAATCGGAAAAAGTCAATTAAGTATAGGTGCAATAAAAATTGAATTCTAATTGAAGAGCTCAATAATTCCAAACTAATACATTGAGTTAATAAACGTTATGCAAAAATTATTTTCAAATAATAAAGAAAAAATGAATATCAGTCGAAAAAAAAATGATAATAAAATAATATAGATTTTCTTAATAAATCAAATAAATATTTTTCAGCCACCCCGCACTCGAAGAGCCTTCCTTGTAAGTAAGGCGAGGGAGGAAGGTTTTTTGATATCTTATATCAATGATGTTTCGTGAATTAAATTAAATCAAGTCATGTTATGAACGGATGCATTTTTTACGACAGATATACCTAGACCTACATGCAGAGACAAGGGCTTTTTTAAAAGCTCGTTCCTCTGTAGTTATGCTAGTTACACTCCTGCTACCTACTCTTGATCGTATTTTTTGGTACAGTTTCCCCAACGGCAACCATGTTAAAAGTTGTACATCTATAGTAAAGTGTATGTATGGATTACGCACTCAATGCGTGCCCCCCACTCTTCGTCCCCTGTGTTTTTTCGTTTTTCGCGTATTTCTATCTCTACATATTTTAAACGCGTACGTCCGGGAATTAAGTCGTAAATAAAAGTTGCTACCGGATAGGGGTGGCAGGTAGCGAAGGGAACTGTAGTATGTTGCTGATTCGACGATGCATACGTTACGTTTCAGTTACGACCTTGTTGCGGAACAAATTGCCGCTTTTTCAGCGCCTAAGCGTTGGCTTTTAAAACCTTTCAATGCCTTATTTATCGTTCACGTACTAACATCGTTATAATTTACGACCGTCGTCGTCGTCGCAATAGTTGTATTTTTCCTCTTGCGCTTTTTCTGCCTCTATCTCTTCCTATCTAAAGTTGTTCAGAAGCTGTAGGTGCAGAATCGCGTGAGTTTTCTACGAGTGGAATATTAAATCGAGTCAATCGCTTTGAATACTTTAGGACGAAGTAGGAGTTTTCTTCGTTTGTTCGAAAAGGGTATAACGAAGTTCGATTTTTGTTCATCAACATTTTATAAAAATTAATTTTTCACGTAGTAAATTTTACCTACGCGAAAATGCAAAATAAAGCGCCTACTTATTGCTAATACAAATAAAAAGCCACTTTTTTAACTTTTACGTGTGGATAATTCCACCTAAAAAGAAAAAATAGCAAGCGTGCGAGCTCCGCGGTTCTTTTGTCTATGGACAATAAGCAGTTAAAAAACAAAAAGTATTGACGTTGAGCGCCAATGTTAATATATAGGAGAACGTACTCTTTAATAGTACTTGCATAAGCTAATTACCAGACGATAATACACTTACCCCGGCTCAGGACCAATATATCACATATACGGAATCAATGATACGCGAACACATGTGTAGACGAATGTATTGTACACAATTAAACATAATAAAAGAATAATTACAAATACAACCAAACTACCTCTCGAATGAGGAATACGCAATACACGTACAAAATGAAAGAGCCGAAATTTTATATGAGGTCGGAAACAGATTCAAATCGAGGCGCCGAAGAAATTGCTTCAGTGTTTATTCATTCTTTGAATGATGCTAAATCGAAATCAATTCGATGATTTATTGTCATTTCATCAAGTTGATTTTTATTTTCTATAAGGCTATTGACGTAAAGCGGGTTGCATATCAGTTTGCCTGAACTTTAATCAATTTAGTGAGCATTCTTATCAGTGAGTATCGAAATGTCATATGTATTTTGAACAATTTTCACAAGATGTTTTTTAAATTTATAGCTTTTATTCAGTCGTTTCTTCAATTGTAAACAGAGTGAAACCCTGTAATGGAAAAAGATCCTCTCTTCGTCGAGGTTTAAAGAAATTAACAAAACGTCTTTGAACCTCGACAAAGAGCGGATCTTTTTTCATCACAGGGTTTAACTGTGTTTACAATTGAAGAAAAAACTGAATAAAAGCTATAAGTAAATCTCGAAAACACCTTGTGTGAAAATTGCTCGAAATATGAAATTTTGATACTCGCTGATAAGAATGCCCACCAAATTGATAATGTTCAGGCAAACCGATATGCAACCCGCTTTACGTCAATAGCCTTATTTTTTGAAGTCTCTAGATAAGATGGACAGAGGCAAGCTGGCTCCCTTTGGTATCGTTTGTACCTGATCAATGTTTTAAAATATCATCGTACGACTCCTCCCCCCTCTTTGCTCTTTTTTTCTACCCTTAATCACGCCTAATGAGACATATTTTACCCTCGGTACTCGGCAGTCGCTCTATTCAACCGTTAAATTAATTATCCAATTTTCAGAAAAGGTTACGCCGTCTTTAGTTTCCTGGCAGAATTAACCAATGCTTATGTTTTTCGGCTTTTTACAACACTTTATCACAGCATCGCGCATTGGTAACTAATCAACCCAATTCCCAAGATGATTTACCCTACGAGTTTTTCTTAGCTCGGTTATGTAGTATTAGGTCGTCGTCGTCTACTTGGTAATTTCGTACGAAGATGCGAAAAACCCGTCGTGTATTAGCTTTTGTTTTACAACATCACCCTAAATGTACTACACATGCTTACTTTATATACTGAAACCAACTAATTGTTTCATTTTACAACGCAGGAGGGAGAAAAAAGTGAAAAAGAAGAAACAGATTCTTTTATAAAAATGTCAAAGTGAAACGTTAATGTTGTCATAATACATAGCAAACTTTTTTTTTTTTCTAGTCACCCTAATCAAATCATGGTAGTTTCGTTTTTCACCAATTCTGTCAAAACTTTACGCATATAAAAAGAAAAAAAAGATCACTCGCGCTTACACACAGAAAGAAATCATACTGGCGAAACATTATAGGAAAAATAAAATGAAAGGGTGACGATAAAACGCGTAAAATTTAAGATTAGGGTCGTTTGAATAAAAGTGACCTACCCCATCGCGATACTTCCTCCTCCCTTTTTTTTTCTACTGCAATGTAGTTTAACCTCTTTAGCTATTTGATTACATTATATTTATGCATAAGTGTCGAAATGAACAGTTTAAAAAAAGAGCACTTTGCCTTTCTGTCTCTCTCTCTCTGCCTCCCTTTCAGTCGTCTATTTCGCTATTGTATCGATTATAGATTGGCGAAAATTAAATTATTCGCGACATTCGGAAAGGCTTTTATGAAAAAGCCTGTCGTGTAAACTACCAGTACCACCCATCTAGTGAGGCGAAAATATCACTGTTCGAATGATGACGAGCGATGTGTTGAAAAATTAGGTACTCTTTAAACGGTTGAAATTGAATATCGAAGTTAACAAATTTTTATTTTTTTTTTCCAAGAGCCTAGAATGAAATATTGGCGCAGTTAGAATGACAAAAATTATTTAATAGAAGGGTTTCATTTTACACAGTTCTCGAACTCTTGGTTATCAATTTTCAGGGAATAATTGTGTTTTTTTTTCAACAGCCATTTGCCCCTTCGATTTCTTTTCAATAGGCAACTTGTTCGCCACATTTTTCAGTGGGTTTGACTATCAACCACTCGGCAGTATCTAAATCTCGCAGCTGTGCGGTGAAACCGAACTACTCACCTCTAGTCGAGTTTTCCCCACCACTTCGCCGCGCCGCCGCGCCTATTCTTCGTTGCAACACTTGTTTCATTTGCATGACTCCGCATTTTTTTTCGATTTTTATTCGGATTTTCCTCGACTGCGTTTTTCATTGTCGCGGTGTACGGGCCGTTATTCAGGATAATATCACGTTCCTCTTAAGCTCATCGTTAGTAAATAACAATAATGGATATAATTTTCTTCCCCTTCATCATCATCATCGTCGTCATCATTTTATGGGGTTTGTGGAAAGAGTACAGAATCTGCTGTGCTATACTAGGACACGACGCGGCCGGAAGAGTCTATAAGCCGGCTACAATTCAATTACGTGATATGCCCTTTAATAATGGGATATTGTGTCGCAATGTGACGTGTTTTTTTCGCGCCAGAGAGGCAGCTCGATGGTAAATACGCGAAATATACTTACAATGCTCGATCGTTTTGTCAATTTGTAATATGATTAATTCGTTTTCATCCTGCGCCTCTTTTATTTCTTTTGCCTTTTATCTCTCGGCTATGCTGTATCATTTTTCTTTTGTCAAATCCTTAGTCGTAATATAAGTTGATACGCGGAGAGGTTTTTGAATTTGCGAATGTAGACGAGGCGTTTAATATGTTGGTGATTGCCAATTGGTGTTACGACGATGCTGCTGTAGCTTTTTATGTTAATTTGTGTAATTTTTTTAAACGCAGTATTATCAGACTAATATTTTTATGAGGTTTTTTATTTGCCTAGTTTACAAGTCAATGATAATGAACCCTTAGTGGTCCATCGATATTTTTAGTGCGACGAAATTCTGAAAACAGGAGTGTATTGGGGGTTTTAAAGATGTTGAATTCATGTTTGGTATCCGTTTGGCCCGTAACTCAGAAGAAATCCCTAGCTGAGGGGGTGGGTCAAATTTTGAATTTTTCAAAAATATCTTGTTAGGTGTGAAAAATGTACATTTTCTGATCAGTTGAAATAATTTTCATCATTTTGACCGAGAACGATGAAAAAATTTCATGAAATGGAGGGCAGTGTTGATATTTTTAATAAATTTATCGTGCATGATGTATTCACATAAATCTTCAGTATTTTTTAGTTAGCCAAAATGTGTTTCCAATACGTTTTTGATTTTCTAATTTTGTGTTAATAACGCATTACTTATTCGTCATCCCATATCGTATCGAAATCATTTCAAGTATTCAAACCCCCTCCACCCCTTACCTTTATTGCGGAGCGAGAAAATCTTTCTCTGCTTTTAAATTAATACCTCATTGCGTTCGAGTAGAATATAATTCTGCCCAAATTTAACGACCAGTTGTTTTCTCTCGGCGTGGTTGTATTTTATTCAACTTTGCAAAATACAATAGCGCGTATAATTGTTCTCCAGAGGGTCGTTTAAAAAATTTAAAATACGTCGTGTTGTCGTAAACGGGCCTAAATAAATTACACAACTTTGCTCGCTAAATATTCAAATTATAAGGTGAAAAAATATTCTTACTTGCTGGATTAAATTTTTCGTTCAACGAGCTACTTTTTTAGTGCACGAAGAAAATAAAACTGGGTACAGCGTGGGTATTTTAATTCAAGGCGAAGTATCTTAACATCACGAAGATTATAGATTTTTACCGAGTTATTGTAGAAAATTGTATGTAACTTGCATATTGCTTCTATAGCTGATAGCTTGAAAAGGTCTTAATTGTTTTGTCAGAACGTTGTTTCAAGAATAGGGATACCAAACTCAGCAGCGACCTTCATTTTTTGAGTTGAAAGTTACTCGACAATTTTTTAGCACTAGGGTGCCCCTGAAGGTGAGAAATGGCACCTCAAATGAGAGGCATTTTCGAAAAAATTGTAGTGGAAATTTGATGGATTAAAGTTATTATCTTAAAGTGGGTAATTTTCTCCAACTTCATTTTTTTAAATCAAATTAATTTCATTCATTTTCCTGGGAAAAAGAATGATAACTTTCTTGGTAGTCGTTTCGCATTACCATGAGGTTTTTAGTAATACCTTTAGACATGTGATTGACAAAATCTTTTGTCAGACATAGTATGCGCAAATAAGAACAAGTATAGCAACTTTTAAAAATAATTAATTGAAAATACACAATTGAAATTTCATATAATATTTGACATAGTTCAAAATAAGTATAAGCAAGAAAAAGAGAGCATACGAGTGCACTTGCATATTCGATAATAAATAGTTCAAATCCGCGAATTTACCACACACTATGTAGTAAAGCTGCAATGTACCTGCATAGGCATAGACAAGTAGGTACATGTACTACATACCTACCCATGCAAAAACATTGCACTCCACAATAACTGAAATATATATGATCCTCTTACCACAGTCAAACAAGTGAAAAGTAGTATGAATAACTTTTTGGATTGCATAACAATGTGCAATGATTACGCCAAGTGCAAAATTGACGTAGATCACTGGGAATGTGAGGCTAATGATGAGTTTGAGTACCTATACCCATCAAACGGTACTTTCATAATTTGGTATATGCTACAGTTACTGAGAATTGAACCATTGAAAGATTGTAGTGCGTACTTTTGGCAAGCACAACTGTCTTTTCTTTTTTTTCTCTCAAAAAATATATATGCAAAATTTGCTCTGCACCACATCTGCGATACATTCTTTTTTTTCTCTCAAAAAATATATATGCAAAATTTGCTCTGCACCACATCTGCGATACATAAAGAGTAGTAAGTCTCTAGCAGACTTGAATGGAAGCGAGACCAATGAACAGTCATTCAGTTCCAAAGAATTAATGACAGAATCATGGTTGCATTGGTAAGGCCAAAGTTCCCTCAATAGGACTCACTAATATAATATTGGAAAGCTCCACACTTACATTAGCAGTTTTAAATTGAAAAGTAAATATTATGCGACAAAATAATCTCACTCACTCATCTATTTAACTACTGTCAATTTCATAAGCCTTTTCGTTCATGAGTAAAATGATAAAATATGTACAAATCATTATATGCTTTAGGGTACAATACAATCACAGCCCTAATGCAGAGCATATGCCTCCCCCAACCGATTCCATTCTCCCCAGACACCGCCAGGTAAAAGTATTGAAGGTTTTTATGTCAATCTATGCAGTTGGCATTAAAATCCAAGACCACGTATGGAATTCTACTGAACGTGTGAAAATTGTGATGAGAGTGTCATCCCTGTGTAACTTAACGATTGTAAAATGCAGAAATCTAGTATGCCTTGAGATTGTTAACTTCCCTCTTTTTTCTCTCTTGTTACAATCATGGTTTTCAGCACTGCTTTTTTAATCTCAAGTTCTACTGAACTTGTGAAAATCGTGATGAGAGTCATTCCTGTGTAACTTAATGACTGTAGCATGCAAAAATCTAGTATGCCTTGAGATTGTTGACTTCCCTCTTTTTTCTCTCTTGTACAATCATGGCTTTCAGCAATGTTTTTCTAATCTCAATGTCAAATTGCCCTGTTGTAAAATTGGTTATTGTTTGACTGAGCGTGTTTTGATCTCCAAAAACGAGGATGCAGGCATTAGGGCTAATAAGGGTTCTCAAAGATAATGAATTTGCGAAAAAATACGAAAACCGAGTTTTTTTTGCTTCTGTCGCTATACCCAGCCTGTTTTGGGATGAATGACACAGTCCTAATTGAAAGTATTTGAGATTCCGCGTCGATCTATACCACTGCCGTCGAAATCCAACACAATAAGGTTCTACGGAGCGGGTAAAAATCTGAAAATTGCTCATTTTTAGTTAAATTCGTATTTTGACATTTTTTTCTTCTCAAATATTTCGCATTAATTATGCCATAATTTTGAAAGATATTCCTGAAACTGGGAAAATATTATGGAATGCAGTAATTTTTTGATCATTTTTGGCAATTTCAAAAAATTGAGAGAAATTTTTGACGTTTTTGGCTATTTTTCTCTTTTTTTTTTTTTTGAAATTAGTGAGAATGACAAGACAATTGGCACTATTACGTTTATAATTAATATTTCTCCAGTTACTGGAATGATATCTTTCAATTTTTGAAAAATACGAGTATTTGCGAAGAAAAAAACTTCGAAGTGTGAATTTATTCTAAAATGAGCAATCTGTAAAATTTCAACCGCTGAGTAGAATCCCAAAAGTTGTCTGTCTTGGATTTTGACGCCAATAGCATAAATCGACAAAGAATCTCAAATATGTACTTTCATTTGGGACTGGGCCACATTTCCTAAAATTGGTTGGTCATGTAGAGGATAGGCGAAAAAACCCAATAATTTTTTTCTAAATGGGATTTTTCTTTGAGGGCTCCTATCTTCCCTCCAGAGGCATCTTCGAACTTCGAAGGTACGAATTTTTCTGAATAACTTTAACCTCATTATGAAGGTCGCTTCGCTGCTGAAATAATGTCTTGACACATTTCGTAGCTAATTTCTTCTCAACCTGTGTTATCATTCTGTTTTTTATAGATATCAATTTTATTTTCAAATATTACGACAATGACGACGTGGCGCGACGATGCTCCAACAAGGACATTTAAATAAAATAGTACGTTGAACCGCGAGGCGAGATTCTATTTAATTTATTAGATCACACGAATACCAACGTGAAAGTTTCAAGCTATGATAAATCTATCGCCGCTTGTCAAGACTTCTCGGCTTCATTTACACAAGTAAAGGTGTAGGTAGGTAGGGTAGTGGGTCTGGGTACCTTTACGTAGCTATGCTATAATAACATTGGTGGAAATTTCCTTCTCTCGCTCATGCCGACGTGGTTGTGTACTCGTCTACGTCTACGTAAAGCGGATCATTTATTTAACACAATCCCGCCAGCACAGCCAAATGTAGGTACACAACGCTCGGTGTGTTTTTCATATATTTATAATAGCGTAACACTGTACAATACTACCCTTTCTGCTTCTTTTTCTCGTACCTCCATAACGAATAGTGAGATTAGCGCGAACATCCGCTATTTAAGCATAGCCATCCAATTCAGCTTTTCTTGGTACACGACAGCTATTATTTTCCCTGAAGATGTCCAACGCTTCGCTTTTATTGAAGTAAGAGATATCGTATTCGATGTAGGATCCCAGGTTTTGATCCATAATTTCGCTGATTAACTCACCTGTGGAATGAGAAATTGAAAAAAATCGTTGATTTCTTCGCAATTTTTTTGGATGGAGACAGTTCATTCAGGGAACTCAGCGTGTGAATTTTGAGAAAAATTGTATGATTGAACGTGTCTCATCCCTTCGAAACGCAGCAGCCAATTCGAAGGTTTTTCTGTTTCATTTTTTCTTTCACGTCACACATGCATTACGTGTAGAAAATATAGTCCCCAGAGTAGAAATTAAAAAACAACAGCTTGTCGTATATTCGCGTTTGAAACGGTAATTGACCAACGAAAATAAATTTTACTCGATTGTAATGTTACACACGGTCGTCTGGGTACATTTACAATCATATACCTAGTACGTTAAAATGGACATGGAAAAATTCTCGAAGGTGCATTTAAAAAAGATAAATAGCGTTTATCGAGAATACGATGTACGTTAAGAGCATTAAGTATATTATGAAACTTTTGACCATTATATGGTTGTGTAACTCTTGTGTTTTATATGCCGTTTAACGAAACCGACTTCGTGATAAATTTTCCTCTATTGAAACAATTATTGCTACCGAAGGGGTTGCGCGTAGCTTTTACTCTGATTATGGCGCTTTTATTGTTCCTCGCATTGTCGTATACACGATGATTGGTTATAATTAAGAATATCCATTAGTGTATGAGCAGATAGTGTAAGTAGGAGTAGTGGAATTGCCGTTGGCGGTGTAGGCTGCTTGGCTGCTGCACAGTTAGGAGTTGGTGGTACGAGCCGAATCCGTGTGTGTCGAATGGGGTGCATAACGTGGTGCCTGGTTATGTGGTATTTACGGCGAACCGATATGCAACTTTATCAACGTGATTTAGAGCAGGTTTCTGGGTATGATGGTTGGAAAAGGAGTGGAAGGGAAGTAAGTCTAGTTGGAGGCGTTGCGTTGGTCGAGTTTCAAGTTGATTTTATCTGCTTGAGATTCGAGTTCGGCTCGAGGTTTATTCCTAGCTAATTTCTTCTTCATTATATTTTAAATTTTTAAGGCGAATTTCACTGTTCATGTGGTCTTGGTTTCGTAACTTCTTAATACTTCATTTTTTTCCAACTATTTCGTCTGACGTGAGTTGAAGATTTCACTACTCAATATTGTCACATTTACGCGATATCTGAGCAAGCAGATTCAATCCGAGAAAGAATACTTTGACTCAATTTCAAAGCATTTCCACCCCTCCCATTGCAAAATTGAGAAATCTGAAGATGTAGATAAGGGTGATGATGATTTGGCCAAATTCACGATGCTGATAAATGATTGGTAGACCTTCTATAATTTCGATTCCTCAATCGCCGAACAATTTTATGAACGTGAAAGATCGACACTGTTCTGTATTCGTTTATATTATTCTGTAGCGTAACTGTATTAAACGGCTTTAGTATTTTGTAAGATAATTGCTTGCTTTGTTTGCCTCATGTATACATTATAATAGCCTCGAATTGAGAATACCTGCGTTGCCGTCGAAAAGTTCATTCGTGCAGATCAGCGTAAGGTTAGGGTTGGGTGTTGTATTGCATTTGCACGTTCTAGAGATTTACGCGCCGTATCGTCGCGTCTTTCGGTCCGAAATGCGATGCAATTTTTTCTTGTTCGAACCAGAAATAAGGGGGATTTATTATGAGGATCTTCACCTCGCTCATACTGCTCTTAAATGGAGTTCTCGAAAGTTTCATTAATACCGGATAATGGTCCAGCTGCGAGTAATCATTAATCGTGTCCAAAGAAGTTACTCGGATGGTAGTTCAGGTTTTATTGAAAATGGCTGAGGCGAATTATCAAGTGTACGAGACTAGCTATTAAATAGTTGGGTGTTGAAATGGGCTTTTAACACCTCGCTTAATCTGTTCGCGCGTATCGTCGTTATAATTAACCGTAATTGAACTTAAGTTTGGTAGGAATTTGTATCACCATTGTCTTCACCGTTGCTACCGGTTGTTGAAGATTTGTGTATGTACGATTTTGTATCATTAACCCTTTGATACTTGAGAGGAGAGTTATGATCATTGTGTAAAAGTTGTATGTACTGTTTGGAGAGAATGACGATCTCGCAGGATCTCGTAGTTTCGTTTCGTTCTTAAGCAGACAAATGTTGAAAAATTTTACTCGCCTACAGATGTTTCTCATCCTATTGTCATGGTTGTCAGTTTCTCCACGGAATGCTCCCCGGTCAGCCGCGTACCTATCTAAGACTTGCAAGTTTCAACGATGATAAATATAAGAGTGACAGAAAATATAACCAATGAAAATTTCAAATTTCACCCTTTCACTTGTTATTTTCTTATCAATTTCAGCATTATTCAGTGATTGGAATAATTTTTTGATTTCCGGCTTCAAAAATATTGAAAAAAAACACCACTCATAGATGATCGATTTTTAAATCGAGTGGATTTTATTTCTCAATTATTAGCCTATAGCCCAACGATCTACTTGTTTGGTAATGTATTTTCCCAAGGAAAGCGCCCCAAAAATTTTCGAAATCGGGTCAAAACATTGAAAAGTTGTTTTTTACTTCAGAGCCTGTGTCAATTGCAGGATTTTTAAGCTGCATAGGTACGATTTTGGTTGATAAATGAATACTAACTACTCTGCGGAGTTTTATTTAATCATGAAAATGAACCCTCGTTGTGAGAAGTCGAAATCGAATCATGAAATCGCTTCGAAGGAAGCTAAAATGATCAAACTAGCGTATACTCAGGCAGAAATCCACGAAACACAGCAATTCAATTAGATCGTCATATTGGATGAAAATCTTCTAGTTTTGTTATCAATCAATGGATGTTCGATGAGCAAATTCCTGGTTTGTAATGTTGGTGTGACTGAATGACAGTCAACGACGTCGTTATGATTTCGAACTTGCCGGGTATAATTTGTTTTATAACGTGGCTATCAGTAACTTTCAAATGCGTACGTCAACGTAATACATATTAACGTTAACCGCGTCGATAAATTAAGTATTTAAATGAAATTGTATAATGCATTAAGAATGAAAAACATATATCCGCAAAAAGATCTCTGCCAAAGAATTTCTACTTCCTCAGCCCCCCTTTTCAAAAACATTCAACAATTATTACAAAGAAAATGACGACGAAAAACAATTTTGAAAAAAATTACAACTTTATGAACGAAAATCAATTATAAAAAGTCGAAAATCTTACTCGAATCGTCATCGAACTCAATTGATTAAAATCGCAGTAAAATTCCACGAAGAAATACGTCGAAAACATTTAAAATTGAAAAGATTTTCATTTTTACGTAGTTTTGCGTAAACGCAAACAAACGAATGTAAATACGTAGAACGAAGCTGAAAAGCTTCCAAGACTTTACATAACGTACTTACTTGACTCAATGAATATCAAAACAATAATAAAACGTAAACGCAAAGCTCAAACAAGATTTGAAAATCTCGAATATTCAAAATTTCAAAACAAAACTTTTGACATGAATTCTATAAAGAATAAAATATCTGAAAATCGTAACACTTTATTATAATAAATTACCAATATAACATGAAAAAAAAAATTGAAAATTATATCTAATATAAAAATTTAGTGTTTATGGAAAAAGTGAATCCTCGCCTAAAAACTGTAATTTGATTATGAATACAGATTTTGAAAATCAGTCCAGTAAAAGAATCATGGTAAACAAGTGTGATGCATTCACTGTCAAATAAATGAAAACAATTTTTATTATTCGATTGATGAAAGTATAGTATGATTCAAATTGGTAATGTTAAGTGAAATCTGCCATAATAGGTATTCTTTAATAAAAAAAAAAGAGGATGAAAGTCGAAAGTTTTTAAAATTAATTTTAATTTGTAAATAGGTGGATAATTCATTCGACTTTTTTTTTGATTAGAGAATATCGCGGCAGATTCCTCCTAACATTACTAATTTGAATCATATACTTTCATCAGTCGAATTTTTAAAAATTGTTTTTCATTTCTTTGAGAGTGAATGCATCACACTTGTTCACCATGATTCTTGTAAGAAACTCCATTTTCGTGTGTCTGGTTATAATACCAGTTGTCAGAATATGAGTATAGCATTCTCATCAGTGACGTTTTGTAATTGTCGCTTTGTGCTCAAAAACACATCATATCCTTTCCTCCTCATCTTTAAGGTATTCTTCCAATTGAATTTTTCACAAATTTCACCACTATAGCTATTAGCTATCTTCATTTGTGAATGAAACTTTCGTTGTTTTGAAATCACATTTGGAGAAAAACATGCCCAAAGCAGCAGTTGGCAATTCATCTGCAGGAATAATAGTCCTTTCTTGACCAAAAATTTTTTGTAAGTTGACGAGACTGACGCGGCGAGATACTTGATGACTCGTCGAGCGCTCTCTAAAAGCGAAAAGTCTGTCTTTGAAATTGTTGCGCCAAGATGTCGACTTCTTTTCGGAATTGTTTGGTCGGAGAGAGAGAAGATTTACTTACCTATTGTGGGGGCCACAGCTACTAAAACCCAATTTGGTTTATTCCTGGCTATGAAGATGCTTTCGAAGGCTTTGATGTTACGTTCGTAGACACCGTGTACTTCGGTGTCGGACAAAACAAACGTGCTCTCTAAATTTGAAACAGTCAACTTTCACTGCTTAGCAGTCACGACATTTTGCCTTTTTAAAAGCAGTAGTTTTTCACTGCAAAACAGTGATAAATCTACTGAATTGGTCAGTCAAAATGACTTTTTAGTTTTTACTGACCAATTCAGTAGATTTATCACTGTTTTGCAGTGAAAAACTACTGCTTTTAAAAAGGCAAAATGTCGTGACTGCCAAGTAGTGAAATTTGACTGTTTTAAATTTAGAGAGTGATAAACACGCCTAGTTGTGCCCAAACACTTGATCAGTGCCATGAGTTTCGGAAATTCCTCTAGTACCTGTAGGTCAGACCTGTAGTGTTATCTTATTCATAAGCACTTCAGTCAGAAGATTGGACACAATGAACTTCACAAGTCTGATGCGAGTTTTTTTCTCATCTTTTTCATTCAACTAACCGAACATTCGTGTTACCTCAGTATTACTTTTAGAAAAACTGAAATTAGTTTATTTCAATTCATTTGTCCTTGAATTTGATTGCACTATGTAGTCCATATTTTAATTTACTGATTTGGACAGCAAAACAAAGTTCTTTCATATCGTTCATTGTATAGCCTTAATTTTACTTGAAAACAGTGATTGGATGTATTTATCAGGACATATGCAGTTCCTATGGATCTGTAATCTTCAATGAGCCCATCAAAATCGGCGATAGCGTACAATTTACGTTCATTTTGGCGAACCATATTATGTATTTTACCACTTGATGAGATTTTGGAATACATATGAAGATGAAAATATAGAGAAATAGTAAGCAAAAACAAAAAAAACAGAAAAAAAAATCAAAATGACGGACTGAACTTGCAAATGATTTTTTTTTCTTACAATTTTTACTATTCTTCACTTTTATTTTCCAACATCTCAACAAATGCATGAATTTTTTTTTCCAAAATGAACGAAAGTGCTATGCTACATCTCATGTAGGTGGTATGTTCGATGCTAAATGAATCCTTTTTTGCGTTAGCACATTGACAAATATTTCACCTGCGAAATTCTTTAGGCACATTTAACTCTTATTTATTTATTGATTTATTATTGCTGACGAAAATGTTAGATTGTACGGAGTATATCAGATGAAAATCATATTATCATTTTCATGTTTAACGAAAAATTCCTCCACCTTCTCGCCGCCGCGCCATCACGCTTCTGTATTTACAGTTGTGGTGCTCTGTGCAGTGTGACCGTCGATAGTAATGAAGGTGAACGTCGGATAATGTAAATAATTGAACTCGATTTCCAATCAATTACCGCAACGATGTCATTGTGATTGATGCTGCAACGTGTACCGTGGAAGTGTGATTTAGTGATAAGCTCGACTAAGTAGCGTTAAGACGTGCTTTATCTTTGTAACGCATCTGTAAAGTTCTACTTTACATTCTTTTTTCTAAGCGAACGCGTCAATACCGTGGCAAAAGATAATGTTTTTTTTGTTCGTCTCTTTCTCTCAGTTGATTTCTTCTTTCTTTGCTTACCTCGCGCCGTCGTCGTCAGATATTTATATGATTTATGATTGCCGAGGATAAAGTTGAAATTATTTGATAATGCATTTTAAATTCGATTTTATTTAAAAAATGTTCCGTACGGTATTCTAAACATGTACGTTGGATGCGAGTATGGTTAGGTCGCGGTGATGATGTATGATATCGAGTTGACGTGTCTTGAACGAAGACGACTATGACGACGACGATGGTGTATACGATGTACGTGTATTTATCGCGCGGTTAGAAAATGTGAATAAGTGTATGGGTGTCTGTGTGACTGGAAGCGTATTGGTGGTACTTTTTTTTCGTTTATTTGTCATTGTCGTCGTCGATTTGAAGGATCAAGCGCGTAAACGAGCTTTTTCTGGAGTTGAAATTCTTTAGCGAGATGGATGAGTTGGGTGGAAGTGTGTTGTAAATTCAAATTGGATATGGGATGAGGTAATTTTAGCTGTACTGTAGTTAGAGAACAGTTTAGATCGAATTGATTGCCAGTTTCACATGTATTGTTTCAATGATTGTTGTATTTTTGAATCCAATTGTTCGAACTAAATGAAACTCCATATTTTACGACTAAATATGTAACTTACCCACTAATCGCATCAACATAATTTGAAATTATTATTTCATTTGAGAGTTTCCCACATACTCTCAGATCATCCCTACGTGTAATTAAATTGCCTGATCCTGAAGATGAGATTACGAGTCAGTATGATGATGACCCAGTCTCAAATGAAAGTATTTGAGATTCTGGATCGATCTATGCTAATAATGCCATCAAAGTCCAAGACCGCTTTGAGGGGTTGAAATTTTATAAATATAAGAGCTCATTTTGGGAAAAATTCGTGTCCAGAAAATTTTTTCTTCGCCAATATTTCGCAAAATTAAGCATGCCAAAATACTGAAAAATATCGTTCTTGAAGCTGGAAAAATATTTTGGAACGCAGTGATGCCAATTTTTTGGTCATTTGTCAATTTGAAAAATCAATAAAAATATCCCGAAAAGGTTATGAATTTTTTTTTGATTTTTCAAAATGGCAAATGATACTGCACTGCTTTCCATGATATTTGGTTTCAGAAATGATATCTTTCATAATTTTAGCATAATTATCTCGAAATATTTGCGAGAAGAAGTTTTCAAAAGACAATTCGTCTGAAAATTAGCAATTTGCAAATTTTCAATCGCTCAGTAGATTCGTAAAAGTAGCCCAGGATTTCGGCGGCCATGGCATAAATCGACGTAGAACTCTAAAAACCACATGAAGCTCTTTGCGGAATTTGGTTAATGCATAGTAATAACATTTGAGAATATCATCATTTTGATCTTGAATATGTACACTATATTGAAGTTGATCGAAAACACTCGTTGAATGTAGTATGTATGTACGTAGTATTCATCTATGTATGTGTCTCAGAGCTGCTTGCTTAGAAGCGATAATGTTCATCAAGTTGCGGTAGACAAATACCGCCCTGTCCAGCTCCCGATCTTACAACATCGAATTAAATTTTTAAAATGATGAATTGTTACGTACGTAAACCATTTCTCCACCTCGGGACCATTACGACACGATGATTTATCAAGTAACGAACTCCTCCGTGTCAAATACTACCTTAGTTGGTGTACGTGAAATGGAATGTGTTCAAATGTCTCGGTTTTTTGATGCATGTCACATGTACCTATTGCTCTCATTGCCTTGCCATCAAACAGTAATCCACAAAAAAAAACATAATCGAAAGGGTGGCCGGGTAGTTGGTACACTGGATTTTTATCGACTCGATGGACATAGGATTAGGTTTCTTTTTTATTGTCATTTAAATGTATGTAGTATCATCGAATGTAGATTTTGGTTCATCGGTGCAGGATTACTGCTATAACTGTCTCTAAGATAAGTGATGAGCGTTGGTATTTGTTATGTATTTTTTATTTAGTCTGAGATAACTTGTACAAGTGTTTGATAATTACGTTGACGACGATGGTGATGGCAGTGATCACGCAAGAGATGTACTGTAAAAATGGTATTTTTAGATGTCATTGCCCTTCAACATCGTACCGTAAATGTGTTTACATCATACTTGCACCGTAAACGAAGGGCAACCATCGTAATTTTAGGGACGTAAGTCCAGTATCACGTCTCAGTTTTTTTTTTACCGTCCCTAGAGACGGAGAGTGATTTTCTTGAAAAATCAAAAAATTTTGTAGAATTTGAATGTTTTTTTTTTCTTTCTAATTTTTAAGCTCAACAAAAACAAATATGGAACTCAAATCATTATTATTGATTATTATTATACACTATGTTAATATTTGAACAGTTGACAAAACTTATTTATTTCGATCCAAATTTGTATCTAGGTCTATTATAACTTTATTTTCTGGATCTTCATTCGACGAGGTTTCCATTGAAATAGGATAAGATTCCAACTCCGTCACCGAATTTTCTACCGACTCTGTATCTGCTTTTTCTGACATATCATAATATTTATCGAATGATTTTACTCATTTTAAAATTATTTTTTTGAAAAAAAAAAAGAAGGAAAATTTAAACCACTTCACAATAAGATACGAAACAGTATAGTAATTATTGTTGCAGAGAATGATTGCTCATTGAACAAAAATACAAACAACACGCATGCTAGCCAAGCATTTCTCATTTGTCATTATTGACGTAAGAAATGAGCAAAATGAATCAATGCATATTATTGAATTTTGATTTGAAACAAAATAAGTAAAAAGCACAAAAAAACTTGAACTCATTTCACATCAAATAACCTAACAATCTGAAAACCTAATAACCTATAATCAAATAATTTCAGAAGTGTCTCGCTGAAGTTATACTTTTTTCTCTAACAATAGACCAAGTCTAAAAACAAAGGGGAGGTACAGGTTAAACTACATATTGTTTTGACCATATCGTCGTCGTCGTGAACTTTGAGGCCTCTCGATGTATTTGCAGGGTTGACTGTCTCTGCATTGTAAGCGTACGTTTTTCTGTTGGATAACGTTAACCATGATAGATTCTGATTCTTCAACAACGTATCGTCTTATGTGTTCATAAACGAAAAAATAACCCCGTGAGTTGAAATATAGGTAAGAAATGTGTCGCTCGACTTTGATAATGGAACTAATTGGTGAACTATGTTCTGTGTAAATCCAAGGGAAAGAATGCGACTAACCTTTCTAGTTTCTATAAGCGTGTAGTCGAACGTCTGAAACAGAAGTATTTTAATCATGTACATTTATTACCTATTTATATATTGTGGTCGATGAATGACGTCTTTCTCTGGAAACAACGCGTCTGATTCTGCTATTTAAATGACGTGTAAATCGTAATTTTCAGTTTGGAATCTTGTAATTACGCAAACTTTTATTCCCACAAAGCCAAGAATTTTTAAATTCCATCAAACGATTTGGAAAATTTTCAAATACTTGACAATGAATTCGAATTCGTATGAGTACCTTAGAGTCAAACCCGGAATTCTCCACTTTTCACTATTTTGAGAAAAATGCAAAAAACTGATGAAAGGTGGGTATCAGTAGTAGCAGGTTTCTGATCTCGCCTATATACAGTGCTTTGGGCAACAATCGAATTGACTAGAAAACATTTTTTTTAAGTCTTTCCATAGCAGTTATTCACGATACCATTTTGGAGAATTCTGGTTTTGACTCCAAGTCATTAAAAAATGTCGAAAATACACGAAAATGCATGATAAAATGAGGGATAATTCTAGATTCAAGTCTGTTGAAAGTATCTCAAGGTTGTTTACAGTCGACTGGAATAAAAAAAAAAATTTTTGAAGTATTTTTCAAGTTTGACTCGAACCCGGGACTTTGGACCCCCTCACCATCATGGCATCGAATGGGGTAAAATGTAGAATAGCAATTGATGTGTACCTAGTACCTACTAACTGTGCCCAAAACAACCATAATCTCATTTTTGAATATTTTGGACTTTTTTCGGAATTGGACTCGGACCAGGTACTTTGTACCTCGCTGACTGCGTCATTATGTCAGATTGGTAAAAACGGAGAATGGCAATCGATGCGTACCTACTAACTGTACCCAAAACGATCATAACCTCATTTTTGAAAAATTTGGAGAATTCTGGGTTTGACTCTGAGGTACTCGTATGTAGAACTCTTGACGACTTATGAGCAGAGTTTGAATTGCTGAGTTTTTTGTGGTTTAGGAGTCCCCCCCCCCCACCATGACTTGAAGTTGTGGTCAAAAAACGAAACAGCCCTGTGTTCTGCAAAAACAGTATCGCGGTCACCCGACATTTGTTCACGATGTTGCGAGAAATGAAAACTGTATATCGCCAAACTCGCTATCAAGGTGGACCCGGCTGTGCTGTTGCTCGGCAGCTCGGCGAATGATTCATTACAGTTATTATTCGCTTTGGGTGATAGTTTTAAAAGCGAATTTTAATTGCTCTACCATCCCTCGTATTTCATAAAAGCGCAAACACGTTTCTGTATTATTTTGTGTCCACGTTGCTACAGCCGTTCTCATCGTTACGTAAACGCCCGATTAAAAATTCGTAATTTATAGCGAATTTTACAATCGGTTTTTATCGGCTCGCTCTCTGTGTATGGCATTTTGCGTTCGGTGGCAACGTTTAAATTAACACGTGTTAATGGCGTTAAGAATAAAAAGCGAATTTATGCGCGATATAGTCGTTAATTAAGCCCGGCCATAAATAATATGGATACTGTCATCGGAAATTGTGGCAAATTCGGTAATTTATAGTTATGTAAATTCGTATCGTATCGTGTATAGTTTTGCGATCGCTGAGAGTAGGTATACTGTGCTGGATAGAGGCGGAAAAATAAATTAGATGAGTTCTACATATAACTTTAAAATATGTTTATCTGTTTATTTTCTGAACGTTCGAAAAATTCAAGTAATTTTGGAACTGATTCTTTTCCATCAGTTGTGGCTCACTTTTTTCAAAGTCCCATAAACCCATCGTTTTAATAGTTCAAGTCTTATCTACAATCTACATACCGTGGACTTCTTGCAACCTTTGGTAAAGGAGCAGGAACCCAAATCAGCTAGCTGCAATTGCTACAAAATAGAACAGATGTTAAACAAGTAGGTACCTAATGTTTGAAAATTATTAACGATATCAATGATCAAACATCATTGATGAGTTCATGACTCTTTTGAATTCTTACATGAAAAAGTTTCAAATGTTCACAAAATCTTGTTTCAGAAAAAGTTACGACTTTCTAAACAGGTCTTTCATTCTCCAACGGTCTTCAAAACATTATTTTCAATTGTTAATCGAAAAGATTCTGAAGGTGATTTATCACTGTTTTCATAGATTTTATGGCTTTTGGACTCGCTCGAAAGAGCTCTTAGGAGGTCAAAATTATTTCCCTAAGTTCGCTATTTTCATGTACCGACCTATTTTCTGGTTTAAAAATGTAAGAAGTCGCAATGCAAGGACAAAATACGCAAAAACGATTGAAATACTGATTTTAAAAATTCATTGTGATTTGTAATACCTACCTAAAATCACCTATCTATACTAGTAGTAGGCGGGTCACTTTGGGGGTCCTTTTTTTACATCACCTTTATGGCGAATTTTTCTTTTGGTTTTTTCCCTGGTATTTGGCTGGAAATCAGCGTAATTGAGTCTTTATAATAGCGAAAATGTCGATGCTATTTACGCGTCGCTAGCTCCCTTATAGTAAAAAAAGGATGAGGGAATGTCAAAACACACTCCAAGTATTAATTTTTTTTGCAATTTTTTCTATAAAGGTCTTCTTCCTCGAGTTGAATTGAATACGTATGTTTATTTCTTTTTTTTTTTTGAAATCGATAATGATGACGTATTGATTTTCAAATTACGTGTTGAATATTTGTCATAAAAAAGTAAGCAAAAAGAATACGTGTAAAAAGCGATCGTTTATTATAAAATATTATAAAATATAATAATGAATAAAAACATTTCACGTAATTGAGATAAAAAACTGAAAAAAACACGATTATTAATTCTAAAATATACCCACCTAATAATAAAAACTGAAAAAACACGATTGTTTATTCTAAAATATAACCACCCAATAATAGAAACTGAAAAAAACACGAATGTTTATTCTAAAATATACCCAACCCAATAATAAAAACTGAAAAAAAAGGGCACAGCCACGTTAATAAATCTTAAATATAAAATGGACTAGCCGATTGACATACCACACTCTCACACACATTCTCACATAACTCACACATTCGCGTATGATTGCTTAAAAATCTAAAAATATAAGCGTATAATTGAATAAAAATTATAAAATAATTCGAACTTCGTCTTATAATAATTTAATCGGAGTTATCTCCTTCGTCGTCGGCATCGTAGCTGATGCTATTTTCAGCGTCAGCTTGATCGTCAATTGGTTTTTGTTCGTGCCATTTTTGGTACAGATCGTAGGTGTCATTTAACATTTTGAAGGAGCTGCGACCCAGATGTAAGTTCAGAATCAGACTGTATGGGATGCGGTAGCAGCTCGGAAGACAGTGACAATGGTGGTTGTTGTGGCAGTGGGGGTGGTATTGGTGGGGGTTATTTTGCATGCAATCTTTGTTATGCAGAAAAACGTTCAGATTGTGACTGTTCAGTTTGCGCTTGTTGTCGTAGGAAAACACCAGAGTATAAGGTAGCCTGTGAAAACGGATAACAGGTGTGATTGCAAATGCTGTAAATTTTGCAAGTGGTGTAAGCGAAAATTCTGCACAATTTCCTATACTTGTGCTGGCAATTACTGTGTCTTATGCCACTACTGTCTCCCCCACCCTTGCAGATACCCAAAGGCCTAGTCATAAATACGAGTGTTTAGTCACTTACAAGTCATTCTTGATTAGTATGCCAAACTTAGTCAGGGTGTCTAACAGGTACTGCAGGTACTGCAAGTGCTGTAAAAGTACTGCATTGAAATCCTCGGTACTGCAAGTACTGCAAAGTACTGCATTTTGCCTGAAAAGTACTGTAGTTTTTCTCAGAATCATTGATTTAAAATTTTTTATAAACCCCAAAATGAATTAATTGGTGAAAATTTAAAAAAAAAAATGTTCATTTTGTACCTCAAAAGATGGCAACACTTGTTAAATTAATACTTGTAAAAATTTTATCGACAAATTCCAACCGGTTCAAAAAAAAAAAATTTTCGGGGGGGGGGGTCGGTGTAAGCTGGATAAAAAAAAAGGTAATGCAAAAGGTACTGTAAAAGTACTGCATTTCTTCGGAGAAATTTTGTGAGACACCCTGTTAGTAGACCTGGCTTCAATGACTTCACTCGTGCAAATTGATTGTGCAGCTAGTCCTGTTAAAATAACCTATCATCCAATGGCGCTTCAACTGCTAGCTGCAGATAAAATAATCGACAACATTAACTCGCCATTGAAAATATTACAACTACCACTGCCCAATATTATAATTGAGCACTTGGTAGAATTATACATCAAGTACCACGATGCAGGTTACTTCAGTATGGATGAAGAAGACGACGATTCCGATTAGTTCCGCAAATTACCCCCACCACTTATACTCAATTAGATCAAGTCTCATTATAACACTGTATTCATTAAGGACGAGTCGGATTTCCTCCGTAATTTTAATGATGTCCAATATTTCTTATCATTGCAGAGATTTGGTAGGAAGAAACGATGAAACGTTGTGATCCTGTTATCGAGCACTTTAAAACACTTGCTGAAAAAACAACAAAAGTCAAAAAAACTTCAAAATCTTTCTACGAGATCCCTTTCAAATTATTTGGAAAATTAAGAAAACGAACAAACGCAACATGAAAATCTATTCTGCGATTTTTTTTTGAACTATAAACATCGCATTAAAAACCGCTCGTTTTTCTGCAAAGATAAAGACTGTAAAACAAAAAAAGTTCATATTCAGTCAATAATGTAGGTATTTGCATTTGAGTTTATGGGTACCTGGTATCTTTACCTACCTATAGCCAGGTCCCCCTTGGACATGATTTGACCAAAAAAAAAAAAAACACCGTAATAATAAGTAAGTATGTAAAGTAGTAAGGCATTTTATATAATTTTAGAACTTGTTGTTTTATTAGGTAATTGTTTTCTAAAATATTTCAATTACAAACACTTAAAAAACACAGTGAAAGTTTTTATCGATGAGAAAACGCTGAAAATTTAAAATATTAAAAATTTGTATATTAACCGCTGTAAATTCAACTAATTTAAGAAAGTATGTACTTAGGTAAGTACATCACAGTCAGTGCTAGGTAGGTATTTTAAAATCAATCTGAAATACAAAATTTCGAAGTCAATACTTCGTACGAGTAACTGGGTAGTCCTCAACTTTTTTTTACTGTTCGCAATCAAAATTTCAAAACAGAAAACCATCGAATAGCAAAAGTGTTTCACTTTGCTCCATTTTTTCTAAATCCATCTTCAATATCAAACAAAGACTTATTTCTAGTTTCAGGGAAGAAAATCTTGGCAAAAATCACAGTAAGCAATGAGAAAAATGCAAAATACCAAAATATTCCCAAAACCCCGATGACGTGATTCAACAACGGGTACAATTTTACGTTGAAAAATGTTATTATAAATATGATTACGGTTACATTAGCCGACATCGTACCTCTAACTCGACTAGGGAACATTTCGCCAATCATCATCCAAGGTATATCGATCATTCCTATCATACAGAACAATATGTAAACAAATACGCATATCACAGGTAAAACAGATAGTCTTCTATGAGAATCAGTCATTAAACAGATGGCGCCTAGGGTCATGGCAATCGTCATACCTAGACCGGATGCACTAAGTAATGTTTTTCGATTAAATTTATGAACCACTGTCATGAGAAGTAAACTACCCACGGTAGATATAGCCGCAAATATAATAGATAAAACAGTACCGTCGTATTTTGTCTCAAAACTTGAGAAAAAATCTACAGCATAATAAGTGATGATATTATATCCGACCTGTTGTTGGAATATGGAAAATATTACAATAATTATAAATGGTTTCCAAACGGCGGGGTCTTTAAAATTTTCAAAATAACGAGGCTTTGTTTCAATTTTTCGAAGTCTGTCTTCGATATCGGTAATTTCCTTTTCTACCACTTCGGATTTATCGTTTCTACACCATAGTAGAGCTTGAACAGCTTTCGTCTTATTAGATTTAATCATGTACCAAATTGGTGATTCAGGAAGGTAGCATGTTAAGGCGAATATAATTAAACTATATCCACATAAAATTAAAGCCACAGTTTCCCACGTGAAAAAATAACCCAATACGTAAACGAACAAGGTTCCTCCAATAGTCATCGGCGTAATCAGCGATAATAATGTTCCTCTATCTGATGGTTTACTTATTTCAGCAATGTACAATCCGACGCAAATCACCATTCCTGCACACATTCAATTGCACAATAAATTAATAAGAATTAGCAAACTTTTTAAAAATGATTTCTGAAACGTTTTTTCCACATACTCGACCTACCCAAGTATGCAGATAGAAACACAATGTAGTCAATTAGGAACAGCGTCAACTCACCCAATGCAAAACTCAGAAGAGTGCGACTGAAGTAGAGTAAAGGTATATTGTAGGAAAAATAAGTTATCAACCAGGAGATTGCGATCAAAATAGCAACTATTTGCATAGTGGTTTTTCTACCGTATACATCAACTACAACTCCTTCAACTAAAGCTCCAATCGGTCTGCAAATAACACCCAAGCTAGCTACAAAAAAAAAATTCAAAACTTCAGGGTGAAAAAAAAATTCTTCCATTCAAGTTAAGTACATAGGTACATATTTCATCTTAGCATACCTATCCAAGAAGCTTGATTCACATTTATGCGCAAAACTGAAGTGGGTAGTTCCAACTGAGCTAAAAGGATAGCAGAATATCCCATGGAAACCCCTGTCAGAAAGGATAACTGGCAAGCTATAGCCGTAGCTATTACCTAAGCATAAAAATATTAATTACGTTCATTATTGTAAATTGAAAATTAAAACTATCCGCAATAACTTTTCGAATTTGATACTCTGGAAAGTTAAATTTTTGTGACAGGTAAAAAATTACCACAAAAATTTCGTACTCAAAGTTGTGTTACCCTATAGGTATAAGTAATATGTTTCCATTATAAATGAAAATTGCTCCTCTGAGTTTACAAAATAGGAATTATGTTTGTTGAACTTATTATTCTCAATCGCATCCGGTTTCATCCAAATCTAGCACCAGAAATTTGAAAATTCATAAAAATGCAATGAGTGAATTTAATAATAGATGATTGGAATTTTTTCACCGATTTTGAGGCACTAATATGTACATAATATTATGCATAACTTCGTGAATTTCTGTCCCGGTAAAAAATTACTGCAGACCTATCTCAGAAAATTCGTTCTCTTTTCGGCGAACTATCAATTTTCTCAATTTTTGTTTCAAATTGCTAATTTGATCTCAAAATCTGTACGTAACAATCAACGTGCCACAACATTTCCAAGATGGGCAACATCACATGTTTATCTCAAGTTTCTTTTTAGATACCTACTCAGTAGGGTGGAGCGGAAAAAATTTATAGTCTTCGATTTCGCTGAAATTGAAGTATGTTGGAGATTTTGAGTTGAAATGACCCCCAAAAAATTTTCAGCCCCCCACATGCCCCTGCGGTGGAACTGTGGCCCCCCAAAGTAGGGTCATTTTGGGAAAAAACGCTGTTTTTCGAATTTAAAAGTAGCAATAACCATTTTTTTCGAAAACGGGTAGCACTCAAAAGTTGCGATTTGAGATGACGAATCGAATGACGTAATTGGTTTTTCGATTTGACCCCGGCTAACCCTCCCCAGTTTCATTTGAAAAGTCGCGAATCGGCGTTTTTTTGCTATTTTAATTGAAAATACAGTCGATTTAGGATTCGAATGCGATTTTATGATTGATTATTACTTTTCACATTGAAGCAAATGAATCTAGCTCGTATTCCAATCTCTACCCCTCCCCCGTTCTTGAGCCCCCCCCATTAAAAACTCCCCTGCCACCTTGAATATATGGTATCGTTCCAACAAGAAAAATCACGGATAAAAGTTGTTTCTTGAACATTTTTCTACATTTTGGTTCTAACAAAAATTTTGTTTGGCGCCACCCTTGGGCCCAAAATTCCCAAAAACCATTTCCACAAAAATTCAAAATCGCGTTTTTAACGTTTTTACGAAAAATTTGTAATCAATGAAGAGTGAAAATTTTAAATTTCAAAAGTTTCCATTGCAGACTACCCCTGTTAGATTTTACATACTAGGTTAAGTTTAAAATTTTGAATGAATGAAAATGAAGATGTTATTATTTATTTTTTTTCAGTTTTCATAAAGAGAATTTTTAATTACGTACCTTACTGATTGATCGCAAAAAAATGGAAGTACGTTGTAAATTACGTTCAAGATACAAATAATAGTGGCCTATTACAGACATTTCCCGTTTTAGGAATTTGAATCCTCACACTTCCTTTACTCAGTTTTGTATTATAAATAATAATTTCAAACTTCTCGTATGCATTAATTCAGAACCATGATGTTTAGATCCGAATTCTGTTTTTTTATTCTTCATTATTTTAGTCGTGTATTGAAGGTGCTTCACCATAAAAAAATATTTCCCGTTTATAATTTTGCTGATTTTCAGAAGATAATGAGGATTTAGAAGTAATTTTGAAATGAACAGTTGAAAATGTTGATGTGATATGCGCGAAGAGGGCTGCATAAGCGAGGCATAGGAAAAAGAGAAATGAATAAGTACCTAATACTTATAGTTCTGAGCACGTCCACATTTCTCGATTACAAATTTTTAATAAAAACGTTAAAAACGCGATTTTGAATTTTTTGGAAATGGTTTTTGGGAATTTTGGGCCCAAGGGTGGCGCCAAATAAAATTTTTGTTAGAACCAAAATGTAGAAAAATGTTCAAGAAACAACTTTTATCCCGTGATTTTTCTTGTTGGAACGATACCATATTCAAGGTGGCAGGGGAGTTTTTAATGTGGGGGGGGGCTCAAGAAAGGGGGAGGGGTAGAGATTGGAATACGAGCTAGATTCACTTGTTTCAATGTGAAAAGTAATAATCAATCATAAAATCGCATTCGAATCCTAAATCGACTGTATTTTCAATTAAAATAGCAAAAAACCCCCGATTCGCGACTTTTCAAACTAAACTGGGGAGGGTTAGCGGGGGTCAAATCGAAAAACCAATTACGTCATTCGATTCGTCATCTCAAATCGCAACTTTTGAGTGCTACCCGTTTTCGAAAAAAATGGTTACTGCTACTTTTAAATTCGAAAAACAGCGTTTTTTTCCAAAATGACCGTACTTTGGGGGGCCACAGTTCCACCGCAGGGGCATATGGGGGGCTGAAAATTTTTTGGGGGTCATTTCAACTCAAAATCTCCAACATACTTCAATTTCAGCGAAATCGAAGACTATAAATTTTTTCCGCTCCACCCTACTACTCAGTCATATCTGAATTGTTTACTCGGACACTCGTTTTCTGGATCTCGAGTAGGTATTTATTACAATAAAAAATGCACCTCAAATTTCTTCACTAACAATTATTACGAGTTGTTTCTTTTTTTAATAAAGCACGAGTAGGTACTGGGATAATTTTTTTCATAAACACTGATAACATCACAGTTCAAAGTATTCATTACATAACATGGTCTGTCATTTATCAAACATGATGCATTTGAATTCTACATAACAATGCATACATATTTTACAAGTCAGTAATCATTTATCTTTCAGGCAGTCCTTTAAACTCGCAAACTGTCAATTATTTCATTTTTTGGATTTTTCAAGAAATGTACTAGGTAACAATCAACCACTTGCATCTAAAATTTGAAAAGGTGTGTACTGTGTACCTACATACTCGTACGCTACTTATTTGAGGAAGTAAGCAAAATCGAATGGATCTCAAAACTGGAAATATTACGAATTGTAAAGATAAAGATACTTATAGAGGAGGAACGATCATAAATTTATTCCGGTGATCAAACACTAATGAAATGAAATTTTTACATTTCGTCCCCAGAAAATTGGTAACAAACATCATATTAATAAGTAGGTAGGTAAAGGTAGAAGGTACATAGGTACATAGGTACATGTCATAATAAAATTCGTCAGGTGTCCGTATTGGAAGGCGTTAATTTCCCATTTTAAAAGACTGAATTAATTTGAAATTTCTGAAATTGTTTCTTTCTAGATTTAAAACTTAAAATTACCATTTGAATCTTACCGACAGTGTGCGATAATAAACCACGATTACTTAATAATTAATTTATAAAAAGAAACAATTTTGAAGGTGAAGGCGAAAAATGGTGTAGCAGGTGAAACTTAAAACTAGGGTTATCCTAACAGAGATACACTTAACTAAAACTGCTGTCCATTAAAAAAAAAATGATAAGATACTAACGCATGGCAATACATCACTTGTTTTCCGCTCTTTTCTGATCAGAGGTTCACTTTCTGGAGATCTTTTAGAAAAAAATGAAGGCATATTTCACGTGAACCAAAACAAAGCGCGTCGAACCATATACTTATACCAAACCACACCAGATGAAATCCGATACTCACATAATGAAAAAAATAAAGAGTTTCAAAAACGTTCAACAATCGTACCCTTCATTAAGGCGAATTAAAGATTTTCGCGTGAAAATTTGAAATGTGAACGCGATAAAGATGGTTGACGGGTGAAAGTACGGAACGTTTATAAGATGGTGAACTTATACCTGCAAGATAAATACCTAGAAACATACACACACACACAACCACGAGCGACCGATGTTTAATATGCAATATGCATCTATTTTTAATCAGTCATATTATCACGATTACATTACATAATATGTACATAAATGTATCTAATCAAATAAAAATTGAGTCTATACAAATATAGGAACTCATTTTCGCATAAAAACCAACGCTCAAAGTAAACGCGATGTAATCTCGTATTTGCATGGCATTGAAATTTTTTTTTTATCAATTATTGAAAAATTTGAGATAATTAGCCTACAGGCATGTAGGAAACGGTCAGTCGAACAAATCGAGTAAAAATTTCGAAAGGACGCATCCAGAGAAAAAAGTATTTGTAGAAATAAATTCGGTATAGGTACTAGTATTATAGCTTTATATATAAGCGCAGCGCGCGTAGGTAGGGTACAGCTAATAGGGTAAGGTACCGGTGGCGGTATCTCATTGCAACATACGACCAAGGAACTCACAACGTATCTGCTTCCAGAAATACTTGTTCTAATACGCAATAAAAAATTTATTTTAAATTTTACATTCTTATTATAAAATATTCGTATGTATGTAATGTACCCTACCTACCATATAAAACTGAGCACCTGTAGGTGAATAATATGTATAGAAATAGATACCTTACGCGATTACGATTTTATTTCTACTAGGTACCTATATTTTCATGTTTTTTGGTTCAACGCTACATGAAGCGATAACTACAAAAACCAACTTTCTCTATAGGTTTTGAATTTTCCACAATAAAGCACCCATTAGATACTGATTAGAAATGAAACGATAAAAATTTTACGAAAAAATAAAGAACAAGGGGCAAAATAATACCATAAGTATGAAGTGAACACACTATTGTGGTCGCTAGGAATCATGCCATTTAAAGAAAATTACGTAAGTACCTACTTGCAATTTTTTAATGTTTTAGAGAATCGGTTAAATTGGATATACTCCTCGCTAAATTATGCGGTTTTTTTCGCAACACGTATACCTTACCTAGCACCTACCTATACTTGAAGTTGAGGATAACAGTCCAACAACTGAACGTGAAAATAAATCTTAGGTTCCTATTTTGTTTTCTTACGCATAATTTTGCGCAGCAAAAAGTCTTGGAGGCCCACAATTTTTCGGTTACCCAATGCTTTCAAAGCCTAAGAAAATTGAAAATCGATTTCTGAATTCTGAAGAGTGCTATATACTTGGTGAAAAGTTCGGCAATCTAAAAGACAAACTCAGTTTCGAAATTCCAAATTGTTTTCTACCTATAACTGAAAATTTGTAAGTTACATAGGTAGGTAATTTAATTATTCTTGCTCCAGCCACGAAACAAATTTCTCAAAACTGAAAAGCCATAACAAAGGTTTGAAAATTCCCGTATTTGCATCCTAGCACAGAATTGCTCATTTTGTTGTTTTTTACGATTTTAAAACTCGTTTTTCGATATACATAATAGGTATTAGTTCGATTTCTATGCAAAAAATATCCCGAAAATCCAGTTATTTTTTATAACCTAATGCATATAGTCAAGTTCAGTACGTTGTACAGTGGAAATTTTCGTAAAATTTATCAAATCAGCGATGAATAAGATTTATGTATCATTAAGAGGTATTTTTGACAAAACGTGTTACTTTTAAAAGCAGGTGATTCATTAGGTAGGTATCTTATCTCTTTTGTATACAGGGTACGTAAAAATATCAGGTAGGTAGTAGGTACCCCATCTACGAACACGCAGCACCGTTAGGTACATTGGAGCACCCGATATTTTTGCGCACCCTGTAGGTATCTGGTATATACAATGTTTCTAGCTAGGTAAGGTATGGTGCTGTGAAAGGTCAACAGGGGATTTCGATAATCATCGTTCTTTTGTGGCTTATTAGCCAACATACTACAATGTAAACGCAATTTTAAATTCACTGCGATAGATACTTAATTAAAATGTATTTCTTATGTACATATTAGGTAATTATAGGTTTAGGTACTAAATTTAGAGCAACAGTCCAGCCCATCAGCTATAGATACAGGCTTTTATAACCCGAAGTGTACTTATATCTACGAATATGAAAATCTCTGTAGTTCAATATCAACCAAAATTAAACTCAGCTACGGTATGTCTTTCTGAAAAAAAATATTTTCTAAAAGTAACATTGAGGTTCTATGAATTTGAGAAAAGCAATAAAATATTACATCAAAGATTAAAATCTTTCAACAATACGTAAAAAAATATGAATCAATAATGAGATATTCAGCCAAGGAGCAGTTCAAAAATTTTGAATAAAAAATACAGACGCAGAATTGCAGATTCCTCTAATGTGTGCATCAAGCGCCACATTTTTGGTTTCCATTCCGTTTCCGACCCTATCCCATTCTTATTAAAAAATGATCAATTTACAGCAAATTACAGCACATACAAATGTCGAGAACTCACAATATACAGTATCTGCTTTGAAGGCCATAGAAACACTTTCCTCTATAGATATTATTTATACTACGAGTAAAAAGAAAAACAGAATCTTATCAAATTTTAACGAATGGTGATTGATTAAAAATGTAGGTCAAAATTACTACGTATTATTATCTAAAAAGGTCAATAAATAAGAATATATTGTATTAATACTAGTAAGCTCGCAAAGAAGAATGTACATATTTCATTAAGAAAGAAGGTAAGATATATAATCAGGCGAACTAATTAGGCGAAAATTATCGGAGCATACATCGAATATTGATCCTATAAATTACTTGGTCGAATACTTTTGTGATGGAAAATGTAAATCAAATTTCAGGCTGTATCTTCAGTTTTATCATGTCAACTGTCATTGATATTGGGAGCTGCTCAAGGATTTTCGGGAATTCTGTTGCCCCAGTTAAAAGAATCTCTTCAAATAAACAAAGATCAATTCTCATGGATAGGTAAGAAATTAATTTTTTGTTTACCTACACATTCCTTCGGATTCATGTCTTTGTTAATATTTAGAAAAAAAAGAGTAGGTAAATTTATACGCCTAAATTAGATGCCCAGTGTACTTACCTACTCCAAAATGAAATACCATTGACATACGAGTAAAAGGTTTTGCAAGGGAAACTTTTGATCACTCAGTCATCAATTTTATCCTTCTTGCTATCAAAGCATGGAGACCATTAGGCTAACTGACAATTTTTTTTTGACTATGCAATCAAAAAACTAGGGATCTTACATTAGTTTGTACTTTTCAAAATACGAGTAACCTATAAATTGCATACGACCAGCTACGGCACCGGAAAACATCAAAAAGGTTTTCAGGAGTTCCAATTTTACAAAATTGCTGCTTGCTACAGACAAATCATGTTCACAAAATTTTCTGAATAACAAGGGTCCAGTATTCCCCACGGAGGTTTCAAATTTAGTTGGGCACTAAAATGTGATGAATGCTGTGGAAATGTGATGAAAAATGCAATGACTTTACAAGCTATTTTGGGAAAAAAAAGTAACATCAATTGCTACTTACAACACCAGATCTCCGGGTAGATATCCCAGTTCTTTCGAACTTATGTCTACATTATTTTGCATTGTTTCATAAAGTCTTCCTCGAACTCCAGCAACTCGCTGCTCTTCTGTTAATTCACATTCAGCCATCATCGACAAATCACAATTAATACAACAAAAAAAATTTAATTCAAATTTTACCTACGCAATTTTTTGAAAGATTTAAAATATCATGTAGGACCTACACCTACATTTTTCAATCCTGAATGATTAAATAGGTTGAGAATTTATTCATTGGGTATGATCATCATCTTAGGCCAATATGGGGAGGAATAGTGCATACCTCGGCAGTACTTATATGTAATATGTACTACGGCACCTATACCGCCTCTCCAGCCTCGAATGTGGACTACAGTCAGTAATAATAACTTTTTTTTCAACAGCGAGCTTAGGGATAGTTTTCAGACCACTCGGGGCCATAGTCGAAGGATACCTAGTGGATAAATTTGGTAGAAAACGAACAATGCAAGCGGTGGCATTTCTGTTCATATTATCATGGGCATTTACTGCACTTGCCAGTGATGTTAAGTTTTTATATGCCAGCAGAATATTTTTAGGCTTCACTATGGGTGAGTTGAATTTTATTCATATTTGCCAGCCATTTTCTGAAACCTCTTTAAAATAAGTACAGAAAATAATAAAGTTGATACATCATCAACCAAATAATTGCTGCGAAAATGCGCATATTGACAAAAAAATATCATATAAATCATATCACATTTCAGGTATGGTTGTATGCGTCGGTATGTACATCGCAGAAATCACGAAACCCGCAGATCGAGGCACATTTTTATCACTTATCACACCCACAATAAACTGCGGTATACTAATGGTGTACCTTTTAGGTTACCTATTTCACTGGAAAATCGTAGCTAGCATACTGATAGTTTACTCTGTAATTCTGTTCTTTGCTTTACATTACGTACCAGAATCGCACATATGGTATATGATAAAAAACAAAAGAACTAAAGCAGCAAACGTCCTATTAAGTTTTAGAAACGATAATGTAGAAGCAGTAAACAAAGAACTGGATCAAATTAAAACGAAAATGTCCAGATACGAAGAAGGTAGAATAAGTTTTTTCTTAAATTTTTTCAAACCTGCAGTTTGGAAGCCATTTGTCATTTTTGCTGTATTTTCATTTTTCCAACAACAGTCCGGCTATAACGTAATTATTTATTATTCGGTGCCATTTTTCAGTAATTTAGGGAGTGGTATAAAGGATTCGTATATGTTGGCGATAGTTTTTGCGTCGATTTCAATTGTGGGAAGTGTAATTTTAGTACTGATCGTGCATAAATTCAATCGAGTCACATTATTGGTGATGTCAGGATTAGGGATGTCAATAACGATGGGAATAGGTGCCTTATCACTGACATTAAGTTTCCTAGAGCCTTATAAATGGATTTCGGTTATGTGCATATTTGTATACATTTTCTTCTGTATGTTGGGAATGATCGATATTCCTTGGATGATGATAGGTGAAGTGTTTCCCAATCGTATGAGAGGTTCAATGTCTGCGGCCATAACTGTTGTTATATTTTTCATTTCATTCGTTAATATTAAATTGTATACTACGATGGATCAGCATTTAGGCAAGGCTGGAGTCATGTGGTATTTCGCTGTTTTATCTTTAATTACGGTCATTTTTGCCAAAATTTACTTTCCCGAAACGAAAGGAAAAGCTTTAACCGAAATTGAAGATAACTACAACAAATAAATATAAAATAAGTATAGGTCAAAAACTGCAAGTGATAGGTATGGCAAAAAGATAATAATATGTACTCCCTGAGAACTGAGCAATGTAGCTCAAAAGAATGCTATAGGTATGCTTTTTAAGTATATAGTAAAATGTGTAGATAAACTAGATATGTATTTCAATTCGTATGTTTTGTGCATTCCTAAGTTCTATATTTATTGTACCCATTTATAAATTAATGAATCATACAACGATTTATTAAATTTTTTCAAATTTTTTAATCAATAACTTCAAAAAGATGTAAGTTTTACGCAAATGATAACCAACTTCTTGTTACCTACACCCGTACTTACAGAGGAGGAAATCTACTTAATTAATCTACCCTACCCATTTATGTACCTACCTACCGATATGATACCTCAGAAAATTGCTTCAAGATTGGGATAAGTTAATACATTAGATGCTATTTTTAAAAATGAATTTCATAGAAATGAAGAAAATCAAGGGTGCCTTGAATAGGTATAAAATGAAACCGTTCTTCAAGCAAACGAAAAAAACACCAAATTGATTAGAGGAGAAAAAAAGACGAGTGGCAGTTATGTACGAGTAAGTGAAATTTTACAGATAATACGCTCGCTTTCTTTATCGAAAATTTTTAAAATGACAGAAAATTATTGCCAGCAAGCGAACGTACCCACAGAAAAAAAAAATGGTAACACGGTCATACTTATCGCCTCTTCCCATGGTCGTATCTCCCTAATGCAAAAACTATAAAGTACAGTAGGTACAACACGTTTCAACATTGCTTGAAAAACACTAAACGGGCAACAGGAATTTCACCAAAATATTAAAATAAAGAAGAGGAATTCTCAGAATTTTTGGAGGAGGCCGGGGGCATAACAAAATACGACTTGCCATGTCCTTTTAAAAGCGAACATAAGGTTATTATTCAACTTGGAATTGACGACCTTTAAAAAGGATGTTAGAAGGTTGAAAAAAATCGTAGACTGAAGAAAATAACCTGATAATTTTTACATCATTTAGAGTTCCAGGTACTTAGGTACTCAATTATTTCCAGGAATAAAAAGTGTTTCTTAATTTTTCCGGAAAAGGAATGATTAGAGTCGAATTCATAAGAAATATGTTTTGATAACGAGCTTTATTTTTCAAAACCTTCCCCCAACCGGAGGAATTTTTCTTGTATTTTATTGTGAAATAACATAAGGTTGGATTTATACTGTCTTCAGCCACACTTCACAACTTCTTACGTTAAAACTGCGTTCCCAAAATTCAAATTATACAAATCAAAGCTTCGTATACAGTAGCGTGCAAATTACTTGTCCGAGCAGAAAAATCGCGATGTTACACCGTTTTTAAAAAGCTCGCTACAACGATACCGCTAACAATTTTGAAAAAAAAAATACATGGGGTGAGAGCCTATCCTTTACGAAAATTCTGATGTGTTTGAACCAAAAAAAAAAATGTTTCTAAAAGCTCACTGAACTGAAATGAAACAGAGCGTCCTACAAACATTTCTCGTGAACGAAATTGTAGGGAATTTAATTCTCTTTCAGCGTTATGTCATCAGATTTTTGCTAGAACGTACGGTTCGTCCGCTAAATGCGGAAATCTAAAAGACTGAAAATTTTCTGATTTTTATTTCAGTGAGCGTTTATGAGCTTTTAGAAACTTATTTTTTTTGGTTCAAACACATCAAAATTTTCGTAAAGGATAGGGCTTTCACCCCCTGTATTTTTTTTTCAAAATTGTTAGCGGTATCGTTGTAGCGAGCTTTTTAAAAACGGTGTAACATCGCGATTTTTCTGTTCGGACAAGTAATTTGCACGCTACTGTATGTACTTAATTATCGCATCTTTATAATATTCAGAACCAAAAAGTACATAATTAACGCATGTGGCAGTTAACAGGTTATCAGAAATTACAACCATCACGAATCAATGATTACACAATGACCATATGTTACTTCTACAGTATATCCATAATAATTGACGGATTGTTTGAACCCCGTGATGTGAACTGAAACTCCATTAAATAACTACAACTTACAGGTACAAAGTATCCGCTTTCGAGATGTGGTGCTATCGAAGGCTACTACGGATCTCATGGCCACAATTTTGATCATTTCCACACTTTTAACCACGCACGACCAACGCAGGCAACCTGCCATAAATTCTCACAAAAAAAATCGTCATGGGTGTTGTAATTTTTTCAATGCAATCGTTCAAATTCTCGAAAAATCATGGTTGATTTTTCTACAAAATTATTCAACATAGCAAAACTACCGAAGAACAACCTCATGTCTACTTAATTATTCATAACTTATGCCCAAAACTTAAATTACCAAGGTACCTAATAATCGATATCTTTCTCTTAAGATATCAAGGTTTTACTTGGCATCCAAGTAATTCTAAAATGTCTTGTACATAATATTAACATTTTGATTCCTAATGCAAATAAAGAGTTGTATTTTAACGAGCAAAGTTCATGATAATATGATAATTTTAATCGTTCCAAATGTAGTTGAATCCGCTATTTGAAATACTAACCGTGTGAAATGTGTGCGCCTCGTAAACGTGTTTATTCGCTAGAATGCAACATGGAGTGAAACATCAAGCGCGTTACGTAATGAAAGATGATTATTTTTTTCACGTATTGCATCGCATAAAATGATTTTTAAAAGTATTTCGGATATGAGTTGTGATTTTTTTCAAAAATGTTGCAAAACACACGTAAGTTTTTGATGAAACTTTGAATTATACCTATTTAATAGCTCAAGTGATAAAATCATTTATCAACTGCACAGTGCACACATTAGTTTTATTTTTCTGAGTTAGATGCATAAAAATACTTCAGATCTAACTTTAATTTAAAAAATTTTCGTTTTAAAAAAGTAAATTTAGTCAAAATATTTCAGTATTTAGTGAATAACAAAAATAGTTGAAGATGTATTCGTTAGGAGGTACATACATACATTATGTACATACCAATATGTATGTGCCTAGTTCACAGCTGGAAAATTACTATTAGATCTACCTATCAAGTAAGCCAAGGCTAAATCATGAAATATGACGAACACAGGTACCATACTTAGCACGTATGCATGATACTTTTGCATTTTGAAAATGAGGCTGAAAATGTTCTTATCATTATTGTTGTGAAAAAAATGAATTACCTGTACTTGTGTTAGTTTCAATAATTTGGTATGTTTTTTAAAAAATAAAAAAATAATATGAGTATCTACTCTCAAAAAAAAACACAATAGGCCTTATCCAAGAAATGTACTCGTATATAAGTAACCTAATCTAGAAATGTTGAAGTATTTCATAATAGGTAGGACATTTTCTTTTAAAAAAAAAACAAAAAAAAAACAATGACAAGGTGCAAAAATTTAAGGTCTTTGCAGATGATTGGACAATACCATGGTAATTTACTTTAATTCATTGAAAAGTAGATATCTATGTGTATTAATCAACACATGATTGGTAAAAAGTCAATGATTATATTTTGCTTCGTAGTATGAGTAGATTAATTCTTAGACACTTATCATTCACATTCACATTATTATTTTTAATTACTCAATTTTTCCCATCAAACAGATATACGTATCTCTACTAGTCTCACAACTGTCACTATTTTCTGGGTTTACTCATGCTTATTCGGCAATTTTAATACCTCAACTGACAGATCCCAGTTCTTCGTTACAAATTCATTCTAGCGAAGCTTCGTGGATAGGTAAGTACATAAACCTAAAATGTACTTGAACAAAAAAAGCAATTCATAGTTTAAAAAATTAAAATATTTTTATTCAAACACTTCCAGCGAGTTTTGGAACCATTTGTCGTCCTGTGGGTGCCTTTTTTGAAGGACTGATAATAGAAAAATATGGAAGAAAACGGTGCATTCAAATTTCTACCGCATTGCACGCGTGTTCATGGATTTACCTATCGTTTTCATGCGACATTCTTTCGATTTATTTTTGCAGAATATTAACTGGTCTTGCCACAGGTAAATTCAACAATCAATGAAACTTTTTTCGAGGTTCATTAATGATAAAACTATCCAAGCTGTGATCAATTTAGCCTACAATGATTTTTTATTTTTAGGCATGGAGTACTCGGCTGGAATTTATATGATAGAAGTAAGTCCAACTTCACAAAGAGGAACTTTGCTATCATTGATGGCTCCAATAACTGCTACCGGGACCCTTATTACGTATATTTTAGGATACCTTCTCAGCTGGAGATTGACATCATTAATTTTCGGAATTTATGCGCTTCTAATGCTCATTTTACAACTATTCATTTACGATACTCCTATATGGTATACCATTAAAAATCAAAAACATCAAGCTTTGAGAAGTTTGCTATGGTTACGAGGTGACAACCGGTCTCAAGTGAAAAACGAGTTGGAAGATTTAGAAATGAAAATCCAAATGCATAAAGATAGTCAAACAAAATATCTTAAACGTTTCACTGATCGTTCAGTCTGGAAGCCATTCATGATATTACTGATATTTTCAATTTTTCAAAAATCCGCGGGTCAGGATGCTATATTTGCATACGCTGTGAATTTCTTCTCACTTTTTAGAACCAACATTCAACAAAACGTTTTGTCAATCATATTCGCCATTATTTCCCTCATTGGTAGCATGAATATTGTTTTATTGGTTCATAAATTCAACCGCACGACTATCCTCTTATACTCTGGTTTAGGAATGAGTATCTCATTAGCTATAGGAGCTATTTTCTTAGAATTCAATCAGACGTTGATAACGGTATGTTGTATTTTCATGTATATTTATTGTTGTATGTCTGGAATGATGAGTGTGCCCTATATGATTATTGGAGAAAGCTTTCCCTATCATGTTAGAGGTGTTATGGGAGCCGCAGTGTCCGTATTCATGTTTTTACCTTCTTTTTTCAACATCAAGTTATTCCTTACCCTGACCGAAATCTTGCAACCTTTCGGATTACTATGTTATTACTCCTTTTTTGCATTATGCGCTGCAGTATTTTCAAAACTATTCATCGTCGAAACGAGAGGCAAAACGTTGGATGAAATTACGGAAGAATATGCCAATTAAAGTTCTCTACAATTAAGTTAGTCAATATTTTCTGCTTTTCTTGTGTTTTAGAATAAGATACTCAAAGTTCGCATGCATAAGACGTAGATATGCATTTATACATAGGATATCTATTAAATACGGGTAGGTCTAGGTACATAAGTACCTGTGTCAGCTATGTCTAGTCATTTTGATGTTATATCATATTATATGCTAAATAAAGTAAACCATTAGTTCTAAATTGAATTCCTATCATATTTTGAAGAATAAATTTAAAAGTACTTTAATTATTACGATACAAAACCTTAATATTTTACACCAAGTATGTATTTCCAGATAGTGTTGAAAGGTCAAAACCCCTATTTATGTAAACGAATGGGTGTTGGACTAATATAACCTTGTACTTCTAAATACAATGTATTTGTAGGGTAATTTTCCATAGTGCACCAAGTCCAAAAACCAAATTTTTCAGATACAAAAAAAATTGCGTTAATATCTCAAGTAGGGTAGGGATTGATATGAGTAACGTGATTCCATTCAATTTTCTCGAAGACTTCCATATCTTCTTCTACTTCCATCAGTTCTATGAAGTTTTCAAACAAAAATGAAAAGCGAAATGGCATTAAGTATATTGTTAACATTATATTTCCAATGCATTCTACTTCAGTTACTTCTATGTTTGCATCAATTTTAACCTCCAACTCTTTGGAAAATCTATTTTAAAATTTTAAAAAGTTTTTGTGATGAAAAATAAAAAATATTTTGATTAATGAGATTTTTACGTGAAGTATTTGTTTTACCATGTGATACCCACAGTACCATCCATTAATTGAGTACGTGTGGACTTGTACGGAGTACGTCACGATGGTGATTTTAATTCGCGACATTACCTGACAAGTAAATGGACCCAACGCTGAATGTTGTCCATTTACTTGTACCGCCTTTGTTGGTACCTTGGCCTTTACTTGGGATGGATTCTGGGCGGTGTATGGATGACGAAGATCGAATCGTCACCCTTGAAGTCCAGTAGTTCATGGGCTTCATTTTAAAGTCCAGTCTCAGAAGAGTTGAGGTAGTAGGATAGGAGCTGATGAAATTGAATGCGCTCGCTCTCACGAAGTTACATGTCAACAAATCGCGTCACTTGAATGTGTAGTAAGAAAAGAAGACCGAAATACAAAATAGTTCACTGTCTATATGTACATTCCAACGCATAATTTAATCCCGTCGGTCGAACCCTCAGATGTTCCCGAACATCCATTACACGTTTTACACTCTGCTACCAATATACAGAATATCAAAAAACAACATACCAGTGGTAATTCAAACAAAGGGTAAATTTAAAACAGTTCGTCTTATTCGGAGTAAATCTTCCATTCAAGCCGCTACATCACCTTTTACCCCAATAAGAAACGATATTTAGTACTAGGTAAGGTAAATCTACATAGTTCCTTTTCTTCTTCTTTTTCTTATACTTACTCCTCAGCAATGATCCAATGAAACACGTATGCAAATGCAATGTGGGTAGGTGTACTAGTCCGTTGTATTTGAATAAGAAATATTCTCGTGTTCGAGACGAGCTTTTCAAGCAATCTTATCTGTTTCTTATTGAAAGGATAAAGAAAAAAACGAGTACGAATTACACCGGGTACTATCGTTGGGACAATGACCCATACAGATGGTTTGCTATGCCACCAAACGCCGGTTGAAATTTTCCTGTATGTAATTTTTTTGTAGGACCGTTCTTTCATCTACAGATTGATTTTATTCAAACTCATTGAAATGAAATTTAAAAAAATTTGCACACTGAATTCCATTAAAATTGATCTGCAGACGAAAAGAAGCGCAATAAACTGAAATTACATCTACAAATATTGTAAATAATTAAATTTTCAACCAACATAACACTGCTGACTTTTGAGCTAATGTGTATTCGAAATATTCGAAGTAACTTGCATCATTATTTTTCAATCTACTCTAAGTACTATGTTGTGATACATTTTCATTTTTCAATCATTCTTTAAATTCATGACACTATGCCAAAAAAAATTTACCATGTATGCGTAGTTTTCATCATTAATTTTGATGAAATTCTCTACAATTTTGAGCCATAAAATAATGGGGTCCTCGAGATGGTTTAAAAGTTGTATATCCGACACAAAAAATAGTCGCATAATCGAGGTCGAGTCTACAAAGAGCCCACCTACTCAGCTTTAGGCAGTACTCTCACCTTCTCATTCGAGCTGTATTTTGTAGGGCCTAATTACGAGGGTGCAATTTTACCCTTTTACAAAGGCAGCCGCGACATCGAGAAAACGAACTAGTTTTCCAAAGCTTGAGCTTATCAAGCACCAGATAATGCCGAATCGCTCAACCGTGATCCAGCTACTATGTATTTCTATCGCACCGCATTACATCGTTAACAACCACCTAAGAAACCTAATCCGCGCGTTAACATCTTGGGAAAGTGTGGTATTTTACTCTTGTTTGCAACGTCATCAATAATACTCTGAAATGACATCTGCTGGATATATTATCATCTTTATGGTCATCTGAACACATTGTCGAGCTAATTCGCGTACTTATTTCGGTATGATTAATTCTTCGGAGAGTTTGCGATGTGCGAAGAATGAATGTAGTAGTATTTGTCATTCCCTGCATTCATCGTGTGCTGCACGGATGTGAATGATGAGCTAATTTTTAGAGATGTTCGAATTATTTTCAAAATTTTTATGATGACAGAAAATTACATAACTAGGATGTAACAACCTTTCAAAAAATTATCATCGAAGTGATGTGGCCTACAAAGGTTCGTTTATTAATTAAATAAAATGCAGAGACGAGACATATATTAAAAGTTAACTTTATTGAAAAATAGAAAAGGATTTTATGCTAGAGTAGGTCAATAAAAGACACAAATTTTCGATCTGAACTTCATCTTCATCCTCTGTGATATCAATTACTTCATCTTCTGTGATATCGATTACTTCATCTTCATCCTCTGTGATATCAATCACTTTCGATCGATCATCTTCATCCTCGGCTGTGATATCAATCACTTTCGATCGATGATTGATAGAAAAATTATTGCTCCTTTTTAATGTGTTCCCAATCATTATATGTATTTGACGAAAAATATAATATTTCTATGACGAGTTTTTTGCATAAAAACCATCAGAAATGATCAGACAATTAGTAAAAAAAAAACCTAAAGATAAGTAAGAACAATCGTTGATCGCATCATCGTATGACGGAGATTTAGCGGTGGTTTTGCCACATGGCGTGGACGAAGATTGCAACTGTTAGGATTCTTGACACGGTTATTGGGTTTTCTCCTAAGCAAGCAAAAGAACGAAAATTGTGAGCTAAACCTTAGTTTTTTGAAGAAAGAGAAGGAGTAAACAAAAATTTGAGCGAATTTGGAAATACTTCAAATATTATCTTACCTTCTATATCAAAGTTTATGCGAAATCCTAAAAGTATGGTATTTCCAATTATTCTGATTCTCTGGTGTCGTATAATGATCATGAACGTCACGTCGTCTATATGTTGGCTAGTTCATAGCTCGAAAACGATGTCTTCCGGGGCGTACCACCTGTTCGCTCAACGCTTCACCAACTGTTTTCTTATCAAACTTTGGAGGGCGTTAACTGCTACCGCTCGTGAGCCTGAAATAAATAAAATAATACAATTTTTCACATAGCAGATCTTCTAGGAAGTAAACGATTAGGAATCGAAACATACTTCCGCGACATATTTGTCGTATCCCGACCCGCCCACCACTCCTGATTTGCTGTAAAATGCGGCTCTCAGTCTCTGAGCACACTCTGAAAAATTAAATATGCATGTTATTCACCATGAAGTAAATAGTAATGTTCTTGTAATTCTATATTTAATTTGTTTTAAAAATAACTGCTTACCTTCTGGCAGGCTCCCTTCGCCCCAGCATCCTCCTCTGGATGGCTGACTCGATCGACGCCACGGTTTTAAATCGTCTGAAATTATTCAAGAACATTTTTTTAAATAGGTACATTCTATGAATCATGGGTTAGAGTAATTTAATCGATCTTTACTTGTATGCGTATCTGACTGCAGCTTCGTGTTCTGCATACTTTCGCAGAAAGACGTCGATTTTAGGCCGCTTCACATGGATATTATGGACAATCTGTTAAAAATCATTGGTAATTAAAAAAATGGTTTTAAAATCAACAAACACTACTTTTGAAACTATAATTCTTCACAACTTACATAACCAACGGTATGTACAGAAATTGATTGAATTACATATTTACCTTCACATTGAATGATCACTAAATCATTTGTGGAGTGAATAATTTCACCCATTACACCAGCCATTGTAGCAAAATACACGAAATATGAAATGTTTAAAACAAATTTACAACATAAAAATCAATTATGGCCGAAATCTGAAATGGAATTAAGGGGATATTCTCAATACACCAAATTTTCTCATAGCATAACCAAAATGCCTTAATTTTACATTGGTCTTATGGAACAGAATGGGACAAACTTTAATGTTATAATTTAGAGCCGCGGATGCATGGAATGGTCTCAAATTTGAAATACATGTTTTTCAAGACATTTTGAACAATCCTGTGCATGCATTTGTCAATTTGTTGAATAGTTTTTCAATAAATACAGTTTCAAGAAATGTTGGATTTTTCTGAAAAAGTCCAACATTTCATTAAATCGTATTTTTTCGAAAACTACTTAACGTATCGACAAATGCATGCACAGGATTGTTCAAAATGTCTTGAAAAACGTGTATACCAAATTTGAAGCCATTCCATGCACAAATGGCTCTGAATTATGTGTTTGAAGTTTGGCAGGCGGACAGATATACTACCATGTATTGAGAATATCCCCTTAACCATGTGTTGCTAAGATGAATAAAAACGCGCGATCGGTTCTCAATTTTTTTTTGCACTAATTTTACTCCACCTAAATAGGAAGTGCAAAAAAAACTGCTCAGAGTAGCTATTTTTACTGTGCTCATCGCCAAAAGAACACACACTAGCGCTGCTCAGAGTAGAAATTTTGTGAAAAGAACACTAACTTCTGCTCAGTGCTCGGATGTACTCGGAGCTGCTCCGAGCAGCGAAAAGAACAAAGCTATAATATGTTTCAAGTTTCCTCCTTTCCACAATTTAATACCGGTTATAAAGAGTCTCCATGTAATGATAAAATACAGTGGCCATCTTTCACTCTGAAAAATAAATAAATAAAATCAACAAACAAATTCGCCTGATGATGATGTGAGTTTGTCAGAAAAATTATAATCGTAAATTCATTGGCTTGCGGGGGAGGGGGGGGTATTTTTTCACGTCCGTCTACAATTTGGTGTAATATTTCATAAATGCAAAAATATTCATTGTCTAGGTTTCTGCTTTTGTTTGAAACGGCAGCGAAACTTTTTCAATATTATATTTCACTCTTATGATGAAAGTATAGGACGAAAAATAGAATTTGTTGACAAATAAGGGGGGGGGGGGATTTTTCACATTATCGTGTCTACCTCTACACATTGGTAAAATTTTCATTTTCTAGGTTTATAATGGTATTTTTTCTCGAAAATGAAAAAAATGCCAGTTTTAGTCCCATTTTTTGATATATACTTGAAAAGGACTAAAACAGAATGTTTTCAGAATTTTTACTGGGGGACGGGACATCATACTCAAATTTTTAATCCAGTTTTTCTGAATTTACTTACTTTTAAACGCATCAGTAATGCAACCAGGGGTTCCACTGTGAAACTCACCAAGAATAGCTTTATATTAGCGGATATTGCTCGATAAATGAAATCATTTCCCTGGAAGCAAATAAAGTAATAAAACAAAATTCAAAAAACATGAAAGTAATTTTGAATAATTTAAATTTTGCACAAAAATTCATTATTTATTTTCAAAAACAAAAAAAAACACAAATTACATTACAGTTTTTGTAAAAAATAGAAACTCGAGCTGAGTTTATCACGTAGAAGATATCGCAACACAAAAAGTCTGGGATGCAAATACTTTCTGCGTCGAGTCTCCGTCAACACAGAAAGTATACGGTTCCCATACTTCCTGGCAAGACATGAGAAAAAGTAGGTATAGGGGGTGCTGCAGCACACAACATAGCAAATCTCAGTCGGTAGGTCAAATGTACATGGGAAACTGATTTTATAGTATTATAATTATAAATGCCAAAGATTGAAGATTACCAAACATAGTTAATAAATACTCGTAAAGTTCATAATAGGTAGGCTAAAAGGTTGAAATTTTTCAAACAATATAATTTATGAGCTTATAATTATAGAAGTTGGCCAACTTTTGCAACACGTTTTCTACTCTAATGTGGTTACTTGGTTAGATAAAAATTAATTACATTTACAATTTTTAGCGAGTTGTGCCACTATCTAAAACGCCAGTAATCTCACTAGAATTTGGAGGTATTGATAGTAAAATTAACTTACCACTGTTGTGAATTTTACTTTGAAATGAATGGGACGTTATTATTTCTGAATGACTTTTTTCAAATGTTGGTATTTTTGACCATTGTGAGATGGTATAAATTATTATAATTGTATAGTAGGTACATAATTTTGGTGAAATCACTTGGAAATGTTGTTTTTTACTACAATTATTGTAGTAAATTCAACTTCACCGTTGGTAATACATAATATATAATTATTATTTATTTCGTTTTCTCCGTGTTGTATTGAGATGAACATAACATTCTATGGTACATACATGATTGTACAATGTACGAGTACATGATATTTTCCGCTAGTTTCACAAACGTTTTTCACGTACCTATTTAACGGCGAAGAAAAACATTTTTCTCGAACACGACCCCCTTCCTCATCGTCAACATCGTACCTCGTGGCCCAGCGAACAATTCGGTTCGCGACGCGACAGACGAAGAGCATCATCAACAATGGACGATAAGTAATTTATAAATAAGCTTCTTCGTTCGGCGTTCTTTAATGTTATTCCCCGCTTCGTCCGTCCGGCCAACTGCGGACCACGTCTCGTCCGCACCCCCGTGTAACCGATATTTTATACGTTTTTTTCTGCACTCTCAACCCGCTAAGTAATTTATTACCAAACATTTACCAGATCCTCGCACCCACCACCGCACCGCGCCGCGCCACCTCCGTCATTTACTTAGATTTCACTTACACGCAAACACATAGCGAAGGTAGTAAATGTTCTCACTAGACATTTTTGGGCGATACCGCGCTGGCGGGGGGGGGGGGAGAACCGCCGCGGCCGGAGGGAAAACCGTCTGCGAGCAAAAGCTTTGTGCAAACTCAGCAAACGGAAACTTCCGGCATTCAATGAACAAGTACGAGTCATTAATATAACCGTCTCCGCTCTAGATTACCAGCACCGTTTTATTCTAAAACGTTCGTCTTTTTTTTTCTTCTTCTCTTCCTCATTCGCTCGCTGGTTTTCTTACTTTCGTCGTCATCGTCGTCGTCGCCGTGTTGTATTATTCGCAATTCACACCGTGCAATGCAACATTTTCCCAGGAAAATTAATCTATTTCCTGCGAATATGACGGAATCTATTCATTTTTTTTCCTTTTCTCGAAAACGTCAAACACACAATACGGACATTAGCAATGATGGAAATAACTTTTTGTTTAGATAAAAACGTTGCAAAAAGAAGAAAAACGAGACGGAGTTTGAGCTTTTATCGTGTATTATAAGTAACGAACGGTACACGTTACCCAGCTCAGCTTTGTGTTTGCCTAGTTGAAACTTTTCTCATTTGTTAAACGGTAAGAACACCTTTCAATCTGTATGGAAACAGCATAATGTACTTTGCAACTTTAGTACTCACTCACCCACTATTTTATGACATAAATTTGCAGCGTCTTTTTTCATACGGTGGTATTTGTAGTGTTTGTGTACGTGATTCGTATCAATGAGCGTTGAATCTATTTTTCCCATTGTATCGTGGGTGATTCTTTTTTTGACGATGTGTGGTAGGTCGGATCTTTATAATGTCTTATGATTTTTCTGCGATCATTTCGAGTATATTTTGAAAAAATTTTGACGAATTTTCTAAATATTGAGTATTGGAAGATTTGTTAGTTTTGAGAAGAGTTTTGTACTTTTTTTTCAATATTTTTTTCAAAACCTCCTCGCTTGAAAATTTATTCTTTCTTTCGACGGTATCTTTTTTATTGTTTCCAACGTAAGGAAACGTTTCCCTGTCCCGGCGAAATATTTCCTTTGATGTTATACACTTGCTAATTTGAAAATAAGACGATATATTGGTTACATTTTGGAAAACATGTTTAGCAACCGATGGACACTTATCAAATTATAGATTTTACTTTGAAGTTGCTCGTATTGGCATAGCATTGGAATCGAATCAGTCAAATTGAGTTCGGTTGTGGGCGGAATTTCCACTGTTTCGCTTTTTGGTCAGTTTTTATAGACATGAGAGTTACGCGACTAAGTTAATAAACTCTCCGGTATACGTAACGTTATCAATTTCCTATATACGATTCGTGTATTCGAAATATTTAGGGTCTTGCCAGCCGTGTCACCGAAATGTCAACTTGAGAGAAGGGTCATTATCTATCAATACGATGCATTGTACTGTATTGCGTAGAAAACGCAGTGGAAACAGCAAAACCACCTGCGTGAAATTTTGAAATTTTCAAACTTAGGAGTGAGGTTTTTGTGAGCTGTTGCGATGTGAATTTGCATTTTAGAGAAGATGGTATTCAACGATTTTTCTGTCTTTGGATTTGGTCAGCTCGGTCCTAAAATGGCCTACGTGCGTCATAATTTAATCGAAAGGTATTTAAAAAATGAAGGAAACTAACCACTTACATTTAGGTACGCCTATTATTAAGTAACAATTATAGAAACGAACATAAGTAATAAAATGTTATCAATCAACTTCTTATAAATATCCTGTTGTACATTTATGTATTTTTAATATTACAATCTGTTATTGAAACCCCTTATAATTGATAAAAATAGTTCTTATTTCTCTAGAATAGTGGTGAGAAAGTTGAGACGGTTCATTGATGTCATCAAAAGTACAATTTTTTAAATAAGTATACTTTAAACTTTTTATTTTTATGCAAACCCAAAATTGTTAGCAATAAATTTAGACCTTGAAATATAATGTGACGATGAGAAATTTTAAAACAAATGATTTCTTAACTTTTTGAAATAATTTCTTCACCATTTTTCTAACGGAGTCTATTCTACAAGAAAAATCTACTCAACGCTTGCACGCCTCGTGCAACGCTCAGTTCGGCTGTGATTGGAATCTCGATGAATGATTGAAAGCGAAGGTGATGTCCGGCCTTGTCCACGCCGCGACGCATCCCTTAACATCTTATCGATAGAGAATCCAAGGTTTTCTATTTCAAATGATCCACATATACCATAGAATAGAGTCATGGTATCTGAAAAAAAATTATAAGAAATGGTATGAATCTAGGTAAAAAATGAAATAAAATAAAGATAGAGTCCAATTAGTATTTTTTTTTATTTTTCAGCCTGCCTCTTTCTTCTTTGTAAAAGTATGCTATTATTCCAGCGACGATAAGTGTTACCGAATTCCTGCAAAAGTCCTTTTTTTTGCCTATGACACCTTTTTGTCCTTTTAGTGTCCTTTTCTTCAACAATTTTATCCAAAAGTCCTTTTTTTACCAAAATGACTTTTTCAATTTTTCCCTTTTTTCCCGGAATTTTGAACTTGTAGAAAAGGGCTAATTTGTCGACTTTTTTAGAACTTGAATCACACATTTTTGTGAGCTTCTGCCCTCGCTTCGCTCGGTCTGTTTGCTCTTCTTTTTCCAAATTAAGTGAATTATTGTTCAAATTCAAATAATGTTCAAAGTTTGAATCAGAAAAATAAACTCCTCCTTCCTTACAGATTTTTTTTACTTCCCAGCAAAACATGAAATTTTGAAATCAAAACTTTTAGCCTTGCTTCACTCGGGTTTGTTTGCTTTTCTTTTTTAAGCTTAAATTTTTTCTTTTCTTTTTTTTTTTGAATTGGGATGTTGAATCATCATCAAATTTCAAGATTTTGTAGCAAAATATATAGATTATAGGCCCGTTAGCTTTTCTTTTTCCAGTTTTAAATTTTCAAAAAAAAAATCATAATTCAAATTTTAAAAGTTTGAAGCAAAACACGAATAATTTGTCACCCATACAAACATCGTTTTTGTATCTCTCGAATTCGAAATGATGATTTTAGAGGGCTTTTGCCCTCGCTTTGCTCGGGTCCGTTAGCTTTTCTTTTTCGGATTTTAAATTTTCAAAAAAAATAATTATTCGAATTTAAAAATTTTGAAGCAAAATAATATACTTCTTAGTAACTCATCACACAAGATAACATAATTTTTTATATCTCCCAAAATACCTTCTAATTTTTGAGAGCTTTCGCCCTCGCTTCGCCAGGGCCAGTTTGTTTCTCTTTTCCTGAATTGATAATAAATTCCGAACTTGAAGGAGAAATCTCGCCCACTCTCTCCCCCTCTTATAAAATCCCAAGTGTTCAAAAACTGCCCTGCTAAAATTCCTTTGGCTGAAAACTTGAATGAAAATTTTGAACCTCCCACCTTGAGAAAAATTTGGACCCCCCCCCCGCAACACCTCAAAAAATTCCATAAGTGCTCGAAAAATGACCTGCTGAAAGTCCTACTAAAAGTCCTTTTTAAGTCTTTTTTTTTCATTTTGAAATTTTGTTAAGACACCCTGACAATTTCGGTTATTTATAGATTAATTTAAGGAATAGTCATCAGAATGTTCTATTTTAACCGAATAAAAAAGTGCATTGGTGGCAACTATCCTGTAGCCTGTGTAGCTTCGGCTACACACGAGCAGATTTCGTGTGTAGCATGCTACACATGGCACAAAAATTAAGAGTGCAATAATTAGTCAATGAAATAATTTTAGACATTCTAAAAAAATTTTTCAATTAAAAAAAATCATTTTCGCACAACTAGGTTTCCTTTTCAAGAATACCTAAACGATTCGTCAAGAATTACATATTAGTTCAACGGTTCGACATCCCTAAAGTGGATCCTCAATGAATGAATTTCCAAAAATAAAAATGGAACAAGAAGTTCATCTTTTTAAATTAGAAAATAAGACTGACCTACTCATATTACCTATAGTCGAGGAGCCCGCTTAAGGATCTATTGCACCCCTCTCCGTCAGTCCTCCGGGACACCTTTTTTCTTAAAGTGGGAGTCCTAAGGAACATTTCTAGCCCTTGTCCTCGAAAAAAAAGTGGCCCTACTTACAAAATGGCGGCCATTGTGATTGACAGATCAGCTGAAATCGCAGATTTTGCGTCCCAACATAGGACTTGCACTAAATTTTTCAAATTCTACAAAGGTAGATCGAAAGATCAGGCAAAAATTTATCACCTGTAAAAATTTGAAGTTCTAAAGTGCCTTTTTTGTTTTTTGGTGAATTTTTTAGAATCAAATTTAGGTCAAAAATGAGGGAAAAAATCAAAATTTTACCAAATTGACCAAGAAAGCTGAAATTTGAGATATATCCTATTTTCGACTTGCCAAATCGATTGGAAACGGTTTCAAATCGTTTTGAGCAATTCTGGAGCCTCCAGCAGATTTTTGAAACTCGAAATTCCCACAAAATTTCATCATAATGGAGTTGGAAAGCTGAAATTTATCCTGCAAACTAATTTCAATGCGCTACGAAGTACTGCAAGTAAATTTCAAGTTGTTTTGGAGCCTCTAGCGACTTTTTGAAAATTCCTGGAGCCACCAGCAGATTTTTGAAACTTTAAATTTTCACAAAATTTTATCAAATGGAGATGGAAAGCTGAAACTTACTGTACACTCCAATTTTAACACCCTTCGAAGATGACTTCAGGTGAGTTCAAGTCATTTTGGAGCCTCCAGTGGCTTTTTGAAAATTACTGGAAACTCCAGTAGATTTTTGAAACTCGAAATTCCCGCAACATTTTACCAAATGGAGTTGGCAAGCTGAAATTTACTTCGCAAACTAATTTCAATACGATATCAAGTTGACTACACGTTGTGGTTTCAAATGGTTTTGAAAGTTCCAGCTAAGCTATGTACTTTTTGGAAATTTCAATTTTCCAAAAAACGCCATACGACCTTTCAAAAAGTCGCTGGAGGCTCCAAAACTACTTAAAATCCACCAGCAATCGACTTTGTAGCGTATTGAAATTAGTTTGCAGAATAAATTTCGACTTTCCATCTCCGTTTGATGAAATTTTGGAGAAATTTTGAGTTTCAAAAAACTACTGGAGGCTCCAGTAATTTTCAAAACATCGTTGGAGGCTCCAAAACAACTTGAAATCCCCCTGCAGTTGACCTCGTAGTGTAATGAAATTAGTTTGTAGAGTAAATTTCGACTATCCAACTCCATTTGATGAAATTTTGTGGGAATTTCGAGTTTCAAAAATCTGCTGGAGGCTCCAGAACTGCTCAAAACGATTTGAAACCGTTTCCAATCGATTTGACAGGTCGAAAATAGGGTATATCCCAAATTTCAGCTTTCTTGGTCAATTTGGTAAAATTTTGATTTTTTTCCTCATTTTTGACCTAAATTTGATTCTAAAAAATTCACTAAAAATAGAAAAAGGCACTTTAGAACTTCAAATTTTTACAGGTGATAAATTTTTGCCTGATTGTTCGATCTACTTTTGTAGGGTTGGAAAAATTTTGTGCAAGTCCTATGTTGGAACGCAAAATCTGCGATCTCAGCTGACCTGTCAATCATGATGGCCGCCATTTAGTAAGCAGGGTCACTTTTTTTTTTAGTATGTACAAGGGCTAGGAATGTTCCTTAGGCCTCCCACTTCAAGGAAAAAGTTGTCCCGGAGGATCAACGGGGGGGGGGGGGGGAGCGGTTCAATAGGTCCTTAAGTGGGCTCTCCGACTACTAATAACCAAATAAATTTCGTTTTTCCCTTCAAATTAGGGGGGGGGGGGGGGTTATATCACAGTAATTTTGTTCCAAAATTTTTGTGCTACACACGGGAAAAATTCAAGTTGCCACCCCTGAAAAAGTGTATGGAAGAATCATGAACGATGTGCTCAGTTGCACCTGAATCAGTTATGAATGAAATGAGAAGGGGGAAAATAATTTTGTTCTTACTTGATGTGATTTATATCAGAAACAGAAACATTAATTATTATACCTACATACTTATATTTATTTATTTCTTTGCTTGGGTATCTTATTTTTTTCAACCTACACTTTTTTGACCTTGAATTTTGTTGAACTTATACAATGATTGTCAAATGAAATAATTCTTTGCTTTTAAAATTTGACCACAGTCAATATTTACACATCCTTTTTGTTTATTTTGAAGCACCGTGGCTTCTCGTTACGACAATTTAGACACAATAGACATACGTGGATTGGTTCGTCAAAACGTTCTATTGAACACTAACTTCTAACATCTCTTGAGAAAAAGTTACAAATGTATTCTGCCAGTCGATAGAGGAGAAGGAAGAACAGGGGAATATAGAGTAGGTTCCTAGAAGGTAGAAAAGACAGGATGAATGTAGGTACGTACTTGGACTTTTAAAAGGAAACGAGATCGCGACCCAATGGCGCGAGCTCCACAATTTCCTGACTGAATAAATGTCAATTAAATTTTTCTATTGAAAATTCAAAATCAATAGCCAAAATTAATCAAAATTAGAGAGAGGTTGGTGTTGGTACACTTGTAGAATTGAAATAATTATGAACTTACTTATTAATAAACACGTTTCCTTCAAAAGATTAAACATTTTTTGTAGGAATCAATACGAATTTTTAGAAAAATGTGACTTGCAAACTTTAGAAACCAAAAGTCCTTTTTTCAAACGAATTGCGGATAGGTACTGCAACACATGCGACAAAAGTAAAGTTGGTTAATTCCCCCACCCCCAAATTATACCTCCACCCGATCCGATTCTCCACAATTTCTCATTATAATATTCACGCACATGTAGTACCTCTCTGGTTATAACAATCATCAAAGTTTCAACTTCACCCTATACCGGTCGGTCCACCGACTCGTATACGTAGGTACCTCATCAAAATAACAATTGAGAATACAAAAACGTTCTTCCGCGTAATGTAATCTCTATTTCACCAATAGTCACGCACGTCCGATGTACAAATACACTTTCAAACAAGCATTTCACTGTACGCAGGGAAATTTCAAACGACCATGAAGGGTTTTCCAAAGTGCCACCCGAAGCAACGAAAAATGACCAAACCGAAACCCGACCCCGAAATTTAATTCGTTTCTTTACGATGTGTCCGATACGCGAACGAGTATATGTATAATCTGAAAAAGCTCGTTATTTCGTATCTCGCGGCGAAATTTTTGGCTTTATTGTAGTTTTAAAAATAATTAATTATTGCGCAGCGTAGAGAGAACGAGTTCTATAATATTTTTCTAGTGTCCTCTTCACTGCGCATCATAACTGTATAAAAATGACCACAGATACGGATAATTTTTATACCTAAAGTTTTAAATTATTATATATGTATACGTGAGCGATATCTACATTAATGTAGAGATATCCATCGCAAATACCATAAAAAACGCATATTTACGTATAATCGGCTGGCATTTTGTGCTCTTTTTTTGCCCGAGGAGCTGAATGCGCGAGATAGTGAACGATATTTCATGCAAGTCGATGCTCTCGTACTTGGTTAGAGACACTTCCGCATACCTAAACGTACTTTGAAAAAATAAAAATAATTGTACAATAATTTTTCGAAGTATATTTAGCATTTTTGTGCAACGTGTGAATTGTTGAACTGATGTTGTAAAAATCCGAAGATTGTTGAAATTTCGAGCTGCCTGCTTCGGGAATCGCCTACAATTTCGGACATCGGACGTAACATGTACACAACTAGACAACTAAACTGAGGGTAAAAGAGAACTGATAGAGGAAAAAAAATGAAGTTTGTTAATCCATTTACTGCATAAAAGGAACTCGAAAAGGGTACTGAGAAATGAAAAACGAAGAAAAAGGAAGCTATAAGAATTTACGATGTAAAACGTATCGTTACAGGCGAGGGTGGTAAAATAAAGGAAATAATGAACGAAACAGAAACGAATTTAGACGCTACGAAAAATATGAGCCCGTATTCAATGAGCCGACCGACAAAATCACCGCAATATGGAAAGCCTCGTGAAAATTCATTGGTTACTAAATTTTTCTCGTAGATACCAACTGCAACGTAACTAAGGCTCGTCTTCTTTGGAATTCGACTCTCTCTGCTGGTGCTCACCGCCGCACAGCAGACTAGAAAATGATTTACATAATTACTAAATGACATTTCGAGACGAATCCCTCGTCAATTGGTCACCTCCCCTCTTTCAATAGCGAAAATTATGACCGCTACATATACATCCTATTATCTGACCAACTCGGACGTCGACATCTGTCTCAACCACACTTGAATTTTTGCAAAATAAATACCCTTACGAAGGTAAATAAGTGTAGATACCCGATCTGTCTTCTTCGTACTTGAGTCTGTATACTTGACGGCGAGACCTAACCCAAGTAGCAGCATCTCTTTCAAACACTTCAACACGATTACGTTAATTTCTACACACCGATCCGAATATCATCGCTGGGCAAACCACACCTAACCTAATTTGGAAATCCCTAGTCGCCTCTCGAGATACAGCGAAACTTTCGCCTTTTCCGACATGCTCTTCAAAAACGGCTGTTATATTTTAGTGTTGTTATTAGAAAAGCGACTATACGATGATGAGATGACATTCCAGACGGTAGAAAAAACAAGAAAACTTTACAGTTGGCTGAATTCGAAACTACTGTCAGTCCCTTTTCTCCATACACGGGCGAAAAAAGCCTTCAATGTTGAAGTGGCTCAGGCGCCAATGATGATATCGAATTCAAGACGTTTAACTTTCGGTAAATGTATTTCGTGTAAGGCAGTTTCGTAGCGAAAAACTCTTTTCTCCTAATACGGAGGAGAAAAGCAGAAAAAACACGTAAAAATACAGACGAAACTGAATGAAATGTCGAAATATTGCGTGAAATTTATGAATATGGTTCCGTATTTTCCAAAACTCGAATTTCGTTCGTCCGTTTCACCCCGCGACCAGCCCTACCCTTGCCTAATGCACATATGTACCGTGTGCCTCATCACCCTTTAGTGTCATTGCGTTATTCTTCCCAGATGTACATACAAGAATTCCCTCGATGGTTTTGGTATTGTTCAAAAAGAATAAACAAACTTAAAAAAAAAAAAGGTTCTGGGGTATCTTGAAATGACTTGGATCACCTTCGATGATATTTTCAAAAAAAAAAAAAAAAAACGAATGCTGAAATTATTGAACATTTTATAAAACTACTCATTAGCTTATAAATGAAGGTACCGAAGGCTAACATTATGTTCAATTGATAGGTACTCTTGAGTATCGAAAAACTCATCAGTCAGAAAAAGTAAATGCTTGAAGAAAATATTTCCTTTCTTTTCCTTCTCAGTTCTGTATCTTCGACCATTCGACCCTCCAAATCTGAAGAGACAATCGAGTTTTTAAAACCTAAACTATGTAGATAATCCCAAAACAAAATCACACAGAGAATCGTTGCGAACATATAATAATATGATATTCGAGGGACTGTCAAAATTCAAGATTGATTCGAATCATGTTCGTCACAACGGTCTAATAGTCATTAAACCACGCGTCGTTTCCAACCCAGCCACCGTTATTGCCTTCAGTTTAGCCGCATCGCTGGACAATTATTATGCTCTTCCACATTTACGAACGCATTTCCACTTCTGTTCGCATCTAATCCCATTTTGAGCGATGATTTTCAGCAGCTAATACGCGGATGCGCTGTTGAAAACGTTCGTGGGTACTTCGTGTAGCCTCTCTTTCTTCACTGCTATCGCATATTGTACTAATGCAATTGAAACGTTAAATCGAAATCACGTTTAGACTTAATTCAATTACAAGAGCATTACCCGCAGAGATTTCTAAAAAAAATGGCGGGGAAGTAAACTTAGGTCGAGAAATTTTTTTGCATCCTCTTCGCAGATTCACTCCGAAAATCCGGCACATGAATTCAATCGACCGTACGTACGAGTATACAGGTACGGTTAGAGGAGGGTAGTCCACATGGGGTTGAAATTGTTTTGATTTCAACATCGAAACTTTCTTATGGATCAATTTTTTTCATGAACATACCATTCGAAAGTGTTTTTTTTCTGCATCGAAGAGTATTTTTTAAAAAAAATGTTGACTTCTACAATTTTCTCTATGGGCAAAATGATATCTAATTTTTAACAATGTCTCACTGTGTACTAGGTGTAGTACACACTAAAACAGGGTATCTAACAGGTAGTGAAAGTAGTGAAAAAGTAGTGAATTTTGTTGAAAAGGTAGTGAAAAAATTAAAAAAATTCAAATTCGTTCCTTTTTCTCGATCTTTACGTATTCCCTAGAAAAGAGCTCATTTGTCGACTTTTTTAGAGCTTGAATTACGTATTTTTGAGAGCTTTTGCCCTCGCTTCGCTCGGGCTGCTTACTCTTTTTCCCTGTAAAAAACTATTGTTCAAAGTTTAAACCAGAAAAATAAACTCCTCCCTGCATGAAGAAATTTTTTTTTTCACTTCTCGAAACATGAATTTTTGAAAGCTTCTGCCCTCGCTTCGCTCGGGCTCGTTTGCTTTTTTTTTAATTTTAAATTTTTCAAAAAAAAAATTGAATTTCAAAATTTTGAAGCAAAGTAATAAGCTTCTTATAATTAACCAATTCATTACACTAAAAACCATCGTTTTCTACATATGTGCCTCTCTCTCGAAATAAAAAATTTGGTTTGTTGAAAAAAAATCAAAAATTGAAATGGTGAAATTATATTTTCGACATCTGCTTGCTTGAAAAAAAAAAATCTTGGGATTTTGAAGACACTGGAAAACTAAAAGCAAAAAATTCTAATGTAAAATTTTGCCTCCCCCCGGCTTCTTTTTTTAAAATAAAATCTCTAGTGTTTGAAAAATGACCTGCTAAAGTCTTGATTTTTTATTTTGAAATTTTATTTGACACCTTGTCTTATAACGAATGTAATAAGCTCGTTTATTTGTATTGTTTTTTTCAATAATTTCGATTAAAATTACGAATTTTCTTCCAGTTTCAATTTTTTTCAAATTTTCATGTGAAAAATTTGACTTTGTTAATTTTTTTTGTGTGTGTGGGGGGGGGGGGGGGGGTGGTCGAGTGCATGGCATTCTGAAAATTTGGTTGAAAAAAGTAGTGAAAAAGTAGTGATTTTTTCAACAACAAAAAATCCGTTAGATACCCTGTAAAACACGAGATTTTTGTTTTTCTTTCTCACTCAGCTTGAAATGATTGAAAACTAATGAAAAACTTCTATTATAAGTAGGCACCCTTAAATGCCTACATATTCGTCAGGAATCTTTGGCCACACAAATGCTATGTCCATTTTCGCAGCTGTTCTCAAATATGATATTTGATAATCGTTTTCTTCATATGTGCGTATTAAAGAAATTTGTAACATTTTTTCGAAATTTTGTAGGCTTTAGGACAGTTTTTCGGGTCTGACAATTATTGAAAATTACTGTTACCAGTCTTCGTTTTCGAGTTATTGGATCAATATAATTAATTCTCTTGACAAACGCACCTCGAAACTGAACTTTTGGTTTGGTCTGGATAATAAGTAATAACATTCTACTACTTTAATGTAATTACTACCTATTCATATTAATCATTTTACTTACGGAGTGTCCGGTCTGCTGTTTATAGCTAAGATTTAAAGTGTGCCGTCATAATATACGAAGGTACTTTACTGTTGACAAATTTCTTGTTCTTTGAAAATTTCGTTCCTTGAATCGAGTTTGGATTGTAGGATCATGTGAATTGGCGTTTTTATTGCCCTAGGCTAAATACTTACATGATTTGATTCAAACTGTTCTGCAATCTGCCTAAATTGGTTTTTTAATATTCGGCGAATCCTTGAAATTCCAAGAGGTGAATTTTTTAAATTAAATTTTGGCCAAAAATGTGAAAAAATGTAACTTATCAAGCTGACAGTTGGTTCCTTTGTACCCACCCTGTGTTTCGCTCGCCCTTCATTGATTGGAAACTGGTTCAAACCGCTTTGAGCAGTTCTGCATCTGGAGCCTCCAGCAGATTTCTGAAGTGAAAATTCTCTCATCATTTTACCTAACAAAGTTGGAAAGCTAAACTTTATGAAAAATGAAAAATCATTTTACCCAATTTTTTTTGAATCATGAAAAGCCGTTTCATTCACGAATCGCGAGAAAAGTTGAGCATAATTTAAATTATGGCGATAGCGCAAGAACCTCTTTGTCTAATTTCACTTGCTTTTCTTCGACTTTTGGCAGCCCTTTTTCTGCTTCCAGCGGCTTTTCTTTTACTTCCAGCGGTCTTATTTCTGTTTTCAATAATTTTTCTTTTCATGTCAATAATTTGATTCATATATCTGATCCACTGTTGTCTGGTATCATAAGATCGTTATGTACTTGGTACTAGGTAGGTACCTACCTACATAATGTAAACAAAAAAAAATTCACTAGTGTACTCGTAAATCAAAAGAAAAAAAATTGCTTACTTACGTGTAATGAATTAAACTTTTAGGGATATATCTCGATAGTACTCGACCGATACCATACCATATGTCGGCAAAAATTTTTTTGTTTTATTGTGGTTTCTGGTAGTGTTTTTCTTCCTCTTTTCAATGGTGCAAACAGATTTTCAAAATATTAAAATCTGACAAATTTTCAAAATTTCAAAGTTGCGTATTTTTTGAAATTCAAAAACCAAAATTCTGAGAAAAACGTGTTTGAAAGTTTGGGTTATTTTTGTAACATTTTAAAAATTTTTTTTTTTTTTTTTTGATTTTCTTCATCTTTTAAATGGTTTTACATCATAATATTTTTTTTTTTTTTGACATTTTTTTATGAAAAGCACTTTTGTAAAACCGGTTTTTCACCACTAAAACGACGTGTTTGAGATCGGTGGGTACACCCATTCCAAAGTATAGGCTTCATAGTATATGAATCGACAAAAAATTTTTTTTTGATATTTTCTGACTTTTTCCATGAAAACGCGATTATCTCAAAAAAAAGTTTTCCGACATATGGTATGGTATCGCTGGCCGCGTCACAAATGTATAAAAAGTTGTTAACGGAATCGAAATTTCAAGTAATGAGGACACCAACTTATATCGAAATTTCAAGTAATGAGGACACCAACTTATATCGAAATTTCAAGTAATGAGGACACCAACTTATCGTCCGCAAACACTATAGACACTGGACCTGCGGAGTAAGACAACCAACTGGCAGCCATCTTGCCAAAAAAACCTGTGTAGAGCCAATTTCTCCCGCTGAGTGCTCTTAGCTGCGCTGCTGTCGATTTCTTGAACAAACTACATGCAAAATACAGCGCAGCCAAGAGCACTCAGCGGGAGAAATTGGCTCTACACAAAACTCACTACCGTCCCTTTCCCCCGTTGCCTGCGGATCGAAGTACAGCGCAGCCAAGAGCACTCAGCGGGATAAATTATCCCTACACAAACTTTCTTTACCGTTTCCATTCCCCTCGGCCTGCAGTTGGTTGTCTTACTCCGCAGGTCCAGTGTCTATAGCAAACACGTTGATTTCATTGAGGAGGTTTGTAGCTAACTTAACATCACCGTGAATCCGCCTCAAGTTGAAGATATTATAAGATGCTAGATGTTGACGAATACATAATTGGCCCTTAGCCACCAGAGGCTTATAATTAATAAAATACTCCTTTAGATTAAAAGTACATCCAGTACATGGAAAAAATACTCAAAATCTTGAAATTTTGATGAAAAGGGTATTGGAGATAGACGTCGGCCCCCGGCTCATGTCGCGATGAAATTTTGGTGGTAGATAGGTACTATCAAAAGGGAAAACTTTAATTGAACGACAGATTGAGGGAATTGCACGACAGGAAAATCCCACGACGAAATAATGTTTTTGAACGACAGCGATTCAACGACAGTTTTGGTCATTAAAACGACAGCATTGAACGACAGACCTCGAACAACAAGCATAGAAAATCACGCCGCGAGAAAGGGAATGCATGACGAACATGGGAAGGCCCGACGAAATTATTTCAATTGCCGGACAACGCAAATCATTCGAAAATGGGGCTCAACAGTAACGAAAATAACATTTTTTCCCACCTTTCAAGTTTGGATTCTCCAAAATTTTGGCCCTCGCTCTGCTCTGACAAAATTTTCATCCTTTTCACAAGTATTTTATTCAGCTTCTTTGGCTCAATTATTTAGTGTAAGAGTAGGTAAGGTACATTATTTTTCAGTTGTAAAACTCCAACTTTTTAAAAATTTTGTTTATCCTCTTACGAATAATACTTGAATATTAGGTTGACTTAACTCAACATACAAATTCTAATTTAATTCAGTAATTAAATCTAATACACTCATTTCAATTTCGTCAAATTGTTCAACTTTCTAAAAAATTGGCAACTTTTTGCTTTTTTTTTCTTTAAAAGGTGTCAAATTTGTAATTTGTATCCCCCCCCCCCGACCCCCTCATAATGTACACTTTGAAAGTGCCCCATCCGCTCCTGTGTGCCAGTAGAAGCAAAAAATGTGCCTCTAGGGCAGAAGAGGAAGAGGGGTACGCCAAACAAGGCTAAAAAGGCACTTCTCATATAATTATTCATGCTGTTCTTATTTTAAGCTAATATCTTTAATAATTAATTGTTTTTGGAAATTTTAATTTTGTGAAAAAATTCTTCGCTTTTATCATTAAGTATGTCGTCGTTCATTTACTAAAGTCGTCGATGCATTTCATTTAATTTGTCGGGCATACGCTGGCGTTCATTTAATTTTTTTGGCGTGTACTGGAATTTTTGTTGTCGTGCAATGGTTGAAAACTGTTTCCGTTGTTGAAAAAGTGGTTTTGGGACGTTAGCATCTGTCGTGCAAAACACTTTTTTTTTGTCGTTCAAATCAATTAATCTGTCGTAAATGGCACCCCTATCAAAATACTTTAATTCGACGAGGGGCTTTCATGAAACAGTACAAGTACATAAAAAAATGAATGAATCGATCGAGAAAATGAAGATGAAGATCGATGCAGGTGATTCGATAAATAAAGCAGGACGCAAAATTGATCTCATCAGGAAGAGATAATGCACAATAATTAATTTCTGTTTTGTAAAGGTAAAACCTTAGCTTTCTCGTTTAGAGCCCTCAGACTCACTTATACCATCTGGCTCTGAGGCCACTAAATCCGATAAGACCGTTTAGGCCAAAAGCTCCCAAGGTATAAATACCTATCTCAGTTTTACCCAACACAAACGTACTCTCATAAATACCAACACAATAAATGGCAAAGGCGATTTACTCTCAAGTATTTATTCAAGCACATATAATTAGTACACGTTGCTACGATGTACAGTAATTACCATTCACACGGAAAGATTCTGCCAAGGCGTTTTCTAACAGGAATAGCACAAGCTAGCGTAAAAGCATAAGTACTACTCGGTAGGAAAGAGATTAGAAAACTGCGAAGCTACTCTGTGTCTTACTCTCGGCCGTCAGCTTCCCTGAACCAGTCCACCAGATGGCGTTGCACCTGGTTCAGTGCAGCCTCCGGCCTGGGCATCAAATTACCACTGTAGAGTGGTAACATGGAGTCCCAAGTACCCTCTACAGTTTTTGTTCAATTCAAATCCTCAGATTTTTTTCTTCACAGTCTTTTTTGAAATTTAGTACATATGTAATTTAAAACATTGCTGCTATGCTTTCAAGGCGGATTGTTACGTTTTTTGTATTTTTAGATTGGAAGGGGAATTGCATTAATGATTCGTTGATGGTCTGTCCTATTTCATGGCTCTAGAGCCATGTTGAATTCGTCGTCCAAATAGCAGATAAAAAATATATATAAAAAATGAGCAGTTTTTACTATGTATCAAACAATTGTGTGGATTCAGTTTTCTGTAATGAATACGTGGCTTGAAAACAACTGAGATAGTTTAAGCTAAACGTCAAAATATTCAAATTGCGAAAATCCGCAGCATCCACTTTAATTCCGAGTAAACGCGATATTTTCATTTTGCTCGCTTAATAATATAACAACAACAGCAATACTCCAACGTAGAGGAATAAAAATAACACTCGTAGGTAATACCCCACGTGTACTTTCTCGGTACACATTAATAAGACAAGAAAGATAAGGGGGGGGGGCTTGGGGAGAAATGAATAAATTTCCCTATAAATGAAATAATATATTTGCACGTCGCTAGGGTTAGGGTTTAGTTTCGGGTTGGAAGATTTCAAAACTATGTATTCGGTAAACGAGAAAACAACACGCTACATGAAGCGATTAAAGTATTAGCATGACGCCCGACGACACCTCGGTACCGTTTCAGTTACACCGTCATCATTGGCCCAGGTCAGGTACGTACTACAGACACAGGTACGGAGGTGTGCAATTGTTGTTATACACGAAGGACATTGACATTGTCTGTCCCTGTCTAACTAGCCAACGCTTCTGGTCATGGTTTAAGTTTTTTTCCACTTCATCCTTCACGTAGCGTGTAACCCTTCTAATCCGGCTGGAGCGAGACGAAATTCCACGCTGGTGTCCGCCGTTGCTCCGGTCGGTAATGAATCGAGTTGTTGTAATCCATTTAACTTATTGTCAACTTATGTACTGTCGAGCTTCGTCCATCAGGACGAACGTCGTCGTCCTCGTCCTCATCGTTATCTGCATCGTACGTATGATTTCTCTACGTACGACACGATTACTGTACTCGGACGCTGTGTTTCCGCTTACGGGGTGCGGCGCGCCGTTGCTGCGATCATCAAGCCGAGATGGACTGATGGACGGACATACTGGTGGCGGTACACGTTTTTGATAAATGCTCTTCTTTATTTAACCCTATCCTCTTTGTAGCGCACTAGTACCATACTAAGCTGTACATGGTGTATGGGAACCCTTCCTTCGCGTCCCACATTGCGGGTATTTTACCTCATTTGCAGACAACCTTGCTATACTGCTACGCCAGCTACAATGATAGATTAATCCGTGTCATTGCTGCACACCACACCGCCGCTCCTGCTCGCTAATGCAAAAAAAACATCCCCGTGAAATCCCGAATTAATGATTTATTTCCTGTTCTACGATAGATAATCCTTGTAGTGCCACGTACACTTTCTGAAAACGATTTAAAGCAGAGTTGCACTGGAAAGAAAGACTTCCGTGCGATTATCGCGAGTTTACGAGATATGTAATGATTGATTTTGATTTCTAATCTGTTTATGAACAAATGAATTTTGCGATATCTTGAAAAGAATTGAAGTATAATTGGACTTGATTTTTTTTTAAAAAGCCATTTGTTTCTCAAAATCGGGGTCAAAATGCAAAAGCAGGACTCTGCAGGATATTTTCCATAAAGTTTACAAAATTGTCATTGGGGAGGGGGGAGGTGTCAGAATTCGTCATTTTCTGTTTTTCGTTTTTCTGATGCAAAATCGACTAAAGTTGTACATATTAATGAAATAGACATGAACGATCATAACATCGAATAGAAATATCAACCGCATCCAAGTTCATGAGGTCTTCGATCTCAATTCTTCTTGGAGTTGAGCTGCCTAATATTCTGGAGATATATCGACCTTATAACCAGCTTCAACATTTTCTTGGCAAGTTGCACAATCCCATGCTGGTGCAAAAATACAGCCAAATTCTTCTTATGATAACACATTTTCACCTTTTTAGAGTTTTTGTGCGAAGCGCGAAAAAACTCTATTGTAACCACTTTTTCATGGTCGTCATCGTCGTCCTCGTCGTCCTCGTGTAGATTTTTAAAATGCTAAGCAATATGCAAAAATTAAATTCCGATTTCAATTCAAAACTTTATTGTAGTCGAGTAAAATTTTAAAATGCTAAGCAATATGCAAAAATAATTAGCTACGTTTATTTGTTTCTAAATTCCGATTTCAATTCAAAATTTTATTGTAGATAATATTGATATGAAAATGAAGATAAAACGGCGAGGAAGTATGTAATAAGCCAAAACTGAAATTGTAGATATAACTTTGGCGGGTTACTTTCATTTTTTTTTCAACAACGAAAAACAAATCGAATCGGTGAAGATTGTAATTTTCCAAAATAAAATATAACGATATTTCGTGTAGCAAAATTCCAAAGATTATTTTGAATTTAATTTTATAAAAATCGGGCATCTTTCTAAGTATCTATACAAGAATTAAAAGGGTAAATTCAGAAAAATTAATAATTTTTCAAAATAAAATAAATTACGATATTTCGTGTATGTCTGAGGTGAGATTATATTGATCATACCATCAAGATTTGTTGAAGAACTATTCAAAAGCATACAGCATTAGAATTTAGATCACCCAATAAGCAAAAGGTAGATGCAAAAACTCTCTTGCAATCAGCGAATAGCTGATGGCTTGTTTTCTCAAATATTTCAACACTTCTTGGTCTCAAGCGTTTTCGAATGGGCCGAACACGGATTAATCGAACGGCTGCAACTCATGTGTTGTGTTGCTGGGCAAACAATATAATATTACTGGCACTTTGCGCCATCAAGAATTAATAAAACGTTACATTAGTTTTATTTTTTTCCTCTCTTTTCCTTTTGAAGAAATTCTCGAAATTAAAAGAGAAAGTCTTACCCATATCCATAGTAATTAAACAATTTATTTTTCGAATTAAGTCTTACCCACATCCATAGTAATTATACAATTTGTTTTTCAAACTTGCGGCAATTTCATGGAAATCCGTAACTTGAAACTTTTCATAAAATAAATTCAAGTATTTTTCCGCCACAGTTTTCAGCTCTGCATATTTTTCTTTGTTGACTAATTTGTTGGTGAAATTCTGCGAGTGATCCTTCAAATTTGTGATCCATGGAAGAACATTTTGAATTGTCACATTCTTATCAGATTCCATACTTTTGGTGGCTTTCTTAAAAGGCTTCAAAAGCTTCACCAAACGATCCAGCAAATTTTTATCCAAACCTTTGAGAAGCGATTGCTCTTTGGCAGTTTTCATTAACGCCTCGATTTCATTAAAATTTTCAGAAATCGCATACAACATATCGAGATTTGTATTCCACCCGGTGAAGCATTGCTGCTTGAGACTTGTCGGAAGCATGGCATTTTTCGATGTTCTTTTGAAATGCTCCACTAGTGACTTACATTTCTTCAAAGTTTCCAGAATTCCAGGTGCAATTACTTTCAATGAATCCTCCAGAAAGCAGTACCCAAAATCAAATTTAGATTCAATTTCAGTACTGCTGGCAGTTGATATCTCCATTAGCATTCCTCTTCGACTTCAACAGTTGTATAACACAATGGTGATTTCGATGGGATCGGTGTTGAATGGAATATTTAGTAATACTTTCGAAGCTTTCCGTCTTTGTGTTCAAACTTTAGGGCCAAACTCGTCCTGTTAAGTGGATTTTACTTCTTATACCTATACGCATTTTTGTAGCTATAGTTCTAATAAAGCAGATGATATTGTATCCTGCATAAATCACAATAAGGTACACGGAAAAAAAAATTAATAAAAATTACTATTTCAGTATAGTAACCGGATCCCATTCAAAAATAATAGTGATTTTTACTCAGCCAAAGAATACATTTTACCTATAGAATTAGGTAAAATTTATTACTCTCATAGTAAAAATCACAATATTTTTGAATGAGATCCGGTTACTCTTTGAAATAGTGAAAATTATCCTTAATTTTTTTTCCGTGTAGTTAGTTATATTTTTCGAAGTGGTTAATTTGCATAAATACTTACCAAAAGTATTTTACAACAATTTAATTTGGTTAAAACGAACTATTTCGAAATATGAAAATCTAAGAAACAATTTTCATATTTTAAGCAAAGTTGAACAGTACATTTCGCGTATGCAAAATAGCTCTTCAATTTGCAGTCCAGTTTCCACGAGTTTTCATCGGAAAATGACCAAATTGGTTTCAGGGCGACCTCTTTTGATTGAAATGAAACTTAAGATGAAATATTAAATTTAAGTAATTAGAATTGGAGATAATTAAAACATAATTTTTAGACGAATTTTATTAATTTTAGGGCTGGATCATCAGGGGAAGAGTGCTTTTTTCATTCCTTGTGTTTTCAACTTGATGTGATGAACGTATAAAAAATAACAAAAAAAGATAGCATAACTTCTGTAAAAAATGGACCTGCCTTACAATTTTTTCGATTATTTTGATTTAGCGGGCTCTTGGCAGTAGGACTTGAGATGCAGGGCTGTTGAAGACAGCGCCTATAACCGCATTGAAACCATTTGGTGAAATATATTCGCGCATTTCATTTTTTTTTTTAAGAAGCTTTCGACGCCATTTTCCTCTTTCCTCTGGTATAAAATTTGAAAATTCACTGTTTCATTAAAAAAAAAAAAACTGAACAAATGCAATGCACATTTGTTCGTATTGTTGGTGTCTTAATTTGTGTTGTCAGATGATTTTTAATTTCTAATTTTGCTATTGTAGTATTTTTTTTTTTTGAAATTTTGTCAATAATTGTTCGCAAGATGTGAAGATAGCGTTTTAGTTTTTCCAAAAAAAAAAGTGTTTACATTTTCGTTTGCTTCAAGTAGATGCATCATGGCTTAAAGTCGTTTTAAATGACTTCATATGCTTAGGTATTTGAACTTCCGCTTACAGATATGATCTGTCTTTTATTATGTACAATGATGATCAAGAGCCACGGTTCTTCTCTGGTAAAATTCTTCACGAATGCGTTTTTTGAAGCGTTACGTTTCGTGGAATGCTTGATTGATACAATTTTTAATTGTCGATTTGTATCAGCATCCGTCGATTACGTTTGTTACGGTTGTGTTCATGTCATTGACTGACTTGAAGTGTGTATTATGTAGTTATCTATTTGGTATTACCTATGCTAAATATCGATAATCAGCGGATTTTATTAGTAGTTCAATTTGTAATTTGAACGTGCTACATGTCTACTATTTTGCGTGAAATGTACCTACTTGCTTGCAAACGATCGTATTCATTTTTATTTTGGAATTCCGAAAACGCTGTCGCTTCTTCAAGCATACTATTTGCGAATTGTTGAACAAGAGTGATTAATCAGCATAAAAATGCAATTGAAAAGAAATAATGAACGTCCTTTTTCTTGGTCATTGTAAAATAATCAAGGCTGAAAATATTATACCTTAGGTAGCAGTTACCATACCGTAAAGTAGCGGAAAGAGGAAAACCAAAGCGTTGAATGTTCAAATTCATTCATACAAAAAGAAAAGATGGCACGAGCCACACCTAATTAAACATTTTCTCACTAGGTAACTGGTCATGCGAATAGAAAATTCAATTTTAATAATTTGTGATTTTCAAAAAATTTGTAGACATAAAATTAAGGGGAAAAGGTCACGTGTTTTCTTAAAACCAAGTGCAAATTGATTAGGTATACTTACAATATCATCGCTCGAAGAAAAGAAAAAAATTATAACAAACGATTTTATCGTAGGTAGTTCTCGATAATGCTTTGTGAAATTTGGATATTCTCCCTTTCATGATAAATTTAAATTTAAAAGATGGCCCGGGCCACACCACATCGAGAATTTTTTGACGAGTGTATCCGCTTAATAAAGAAGAAATCCTAAATTTTCAACTTGTGTGATTTTCAGAAAATTTACGGATGCGGAAACTCTCCCTTCTCCTTCTCCTCGGAGATTAAAATTGAAAAGATGGCCCGGGCCGCACCACATCAAAAATTATTCATCGAGTGTATTCTCTTGATGAAAAGTACATTATGAATTTCAATTTTTGTGATTTTCGGAATATTTATTGATGCGAGTACTCTCCCTCCTCTTTTTGGAGATTGAAATTGAAAAGATGGCCCGGGCCACACCACATCAAAAATTATTCATCGAGTGTACTCTCTTGATAAAAAAGACATCATTCATTTCGATTTTTGTGATTTTCATAAAATTTACGAATGCGGGAACTCCCCCTCTCCCCTCTTCTCGGAGATTGAAATTGAAAAGATGGCCCGAGCCACACCAAATCGAAAATTTTCTGTTGTGTGTATTCAACGAATGAGAAAACCTTGAGTTGATAATGATTTTCAGAAGATTTGTAGAAGTTTTTTTTTTTTCAATTCAATTTCAGTGAAAATATCTTGTGAAAAAACCATAGATTTTTTCCCCAGTACGCGGTGAAATTCTGAAAACCCGGCTGCACTCTTCCCCTTTGGTGGAAAAACAAAATCAGAAAGATGGCATGAGCCACACGGGGTAAAAAAAAGAGTTGAAGTGAGCGAATGCTTTCTTCTTTTTTTGTTTGGCTGGCAAATTCTTTCTTTTTATAATCGCCAAAAAAAATCATTCAATTGTATCCACTCTTTTGTAATCAACGAAATGGTATGTATCATTTTTGCTCTTTTTTCGTTGCTTATAGTGAAGGGCGATGCCATTCAAACTTTCAGACCCAAAAGGGTCTTAATATCGAATGTATAGAAATCGTCAGATAGGTTGATGGAAATTTTAATATTCGTTTTTTCATTTTCTCCTTTGCATTAACAGAAGAGGTGCCCAGGTGACGTTCACCGATTTCAGTGATTCATACACCATTGGATACAGGACATCGAATATAGCCTAACCATAAATTTTTAGTTGTTGAAGTTGATATGTAAATTTCGATTTTTCAGAGCAATTTTTCGACTTTCACATATCGTAAGATGAGGTTGCCTTGACTCATTTTTTTGTACACTTCGAACCAAAATTTCTCATAATTTTTTCAAAATTAAAGTAGGTAAAGGACGTGGTTTTGGTCTCAGAAAATGGAGGACATAAATGTGGGAAGCTTAGTAAATTTTTTCAATTTTTTTGAATACCCCGTTCATTTTGCCCAGCTTTGGGGCTTGTTTGGCCCATTGATTATATTTCCTTTTGAAGCCACTTTTCAGGCCTTCGACAATCTCGTAGTTACACCATACTAGCACACTCTTTACATGGTACATAAGTTAATACATTTTATCGTAAATAAATTTGGAATTTCTTCTCTCAGTTTTGTAGCAACGTTACTTTTTGGAAGAAAATATCAATTTTTTTGTTTGCTTTTTTCACTTTTGAATGTTACTTTAGTTACTTTCTCTGTTTAGAAGAATTTGTATACGATGGCTGTATTTCATATTATCTAACCGAAAGAAGTAATAATCGCGTATGTTTTAGAAGACGTGTTATGAGTTGTTTGAGTCGATTGATGGGTATGAATTGGCAACTCAATTCCAAGAATTCGAAACATCGTGTGGATACTTGTTATTCCTGATCTCCTTTGTAGACGATAGTAGAGTCTGGTCTAAATATACTCATGTATTTTATTAAACTCTATGATTGTATCGTGACGTTTACAAAAATTTACATTACTAAAAGAGAAATCTTTAAAAATGTTAGCACATGGATCGATAAATGGAATTCACAATAAAAATTGATGAAAATTAACGATTATAGTAAGAAGAAATAAATTCTCTAAATTGAACTTGAGTGTCAGAAGGGCATGAAAATGAAAATCACTGGAGAGTAAATTAAATTTGAGGTAAATCACTCTATTTGAGAAAAATTAAATTGAACGTAAAATCAGGCAAAATGATTGCTCAAGTTGAGTTTTTTACACTCGCGAACAACTCGTGATGAAATGAGGTAAAATCAGTAAAGAAAATACTGCATCTGCCAGTATTTTCGATATCTTGAGTTTAACTAACGTCTTCTGTACGGTATTTCGAATTCGGCAGCAAATGATTATCTAACCTCTTTCCCCCCTCCTCCATTTTCCCATAATTTTTATTTCAAGCGGTGTGGTGGAAAGCTGTAAGGATTTCCTCTATGAGACTTCAAATATGCCCGTCGATTTAGATTTGGTGGGATTAATCTCCTGGCATACCTTTCGATTAGAAATTAGTTGAAATTTAATGATGGGTTAAATTAGAGAACTATAGGGAACGAGGACGGCGACGACGACGACGATAACAACGTAGAATTCAAGAGAGATGAATACGTATTACATCCACCATCTGGTTCACATTGTGTTTTAGGCAGTTGAAGTGAAAAGCGCGTCGTCCACTGTAATCTGATACGTAGTAGTTGTAGTACACGAAGGGGTAGAGAAGTACTCGTCGTACTCTGCTTAAACCGAGAACTGTCTGAAAATGGGTCTAATTAAAATGCCTGTAAGCTGATTATAATCAAATTTGTTGTCGGATGTTCGTCTTTTTGTTACGATGTAATCGTTTCATTGTGCACGAAAGTTTAACATTTTAGCAACTGGCCGAAGTAATTTCGTTTGCTCGATGAGTTGGCTACAAGCTCCTAAGTAGTACGATAGTTAAGGTTTGGATGAAGGGTTTGAACCTTTTTTAGTGAGCAGGGAATTGGGGGTGAATTTTTTTCGCGTAGGAATGGTCTTTCCTTTTGCAATGTGCATGAAGTGCATATGTACAATAAAGTTCCTATGATAAGTATTACGGATCACCTTTTTTCAGGTTCAAATTAGTGAGGGGTTTTGGGCTTGGGGAAGGGGACGGAAATGATATTATGTTGTATTGTTACGTACATACATAGGTATTCGGACTTTTTTCTGCCTCAATGCGTTTTCAGTCTGAACTATTGGGACATTATTACTAGGTGCCATTTGATTCGCATTCGGATAATATGTAGGTTCGCATGTGGATCAGCGTCTAATGAAAAATGACACTACATATTTTTCCTAGATTTTATCTAGAAGTATAAAATAATACGAAAAAGTAACTAATCATATCAACAAAAATTATCAAATAAAATCACACAGGTTACCAAAGTCATTAAGTATAAAAAAAAATTAACCATAAATGAACACCTATCATACTGCAAACAATAAAATTACTATGTACTTTGTGTAATAATCTTGCAATTATAAACATTGAAAAAAAAAAAAATTAAAATTGAGAATAAATAAAATAGGAATTACTTACTTTATAAGTCCAGTAGCCCAGCAGCATAGGAGGTAGCCAACTAGCCACCGAACAGGGGCTTTTCCGTTTATTACGGTAGGTTTCCTTGTCGTGGGTGGGAATCTGAGTATGAATTCCCATAATCCATCACTTAATTTTCCATTTTTATCTCTCGGCATCTAATAGATTTAAAACAGAGAAAATATGGGGGAACAGGAGGGAATTAGAATATTTCATCATTTCCGTATGATTTTTTCTAAATTAGTTGGTTTTATGGTCTCAATAAAACCTCTTTTGATCAAAATGAGTTTGGATTTGGAATGGGTAGGTAGATTACCTATTTGTGGGTACATAATACAAGTAATTATTACTTGTAAAGTTGGAAGTTGAACGATTTCATTCCCTTCTTCTGAATTTGCCCATGGCCAACGTTACTATATAATGACGAAAATCAAGATGTTCGGCACCTTTGGTGGTATGCTCCAAGGAGTAAACCCACATTTACGATAAGCTAGGACGCCGGCATCTTGGATTTGAACTGCACTTGATAGTCGATTTTCTTTGGGTTAGATTTGTAGGTAACATGATTTCGTCCCAGTCAATCCGGCTGCGCAAAGTTGGTGACACTTCCTCGAATTCATATTCAATGACTTTTTGCATTTTTTTTTAGGAATGATAAATTATTTAATTACTAAACAAATGAACAATTAATAATTCGAAAATCACGAAGTCCATGAAAAATTAAACGATATTATGACGACTTTGAAAAACCCCCTCCCTCATTTGCCTCTACATAAATTTGATAAAAAACCATCATGATAGAATAGTTTTGTACCTATTCTTGCAGGTGAAAAGCCAGAGGAAACCGCCAGATCCGATTTCAAGCTCTTTAATTTTTAAACAGAGGCTCATTCACAGGTAAAATCCAAGTCATCGGCCATGTTACATAAACAAGAGGGCCTGAAAAATTGTTTGCCTACCTGCAGTCCTTCAGTTAGCTATATCTCAGCTGGTGCCATCATAACTATTCAAAATATTTTAAGGGTGATTGGCCCCGACCAAAGGCCAAACGTAAATTCAAATGGCTGATTTTTTTTTCTAAAAAATGAAAATCTGTATCAGTTTTCAAGTACACGAAATTCCAGTTGAAGGGTAATCGTTTTGTACTTACACACGGCCATTTCTCTATTAACGGCCTCGGCTCAAGAAGACCTAAAACTAATTTTATTTGAATTGCTATGGTAATTAAATTTATTAATAAGAATAGTATTTTTCAAGGTCATATTTTTTTTAAGATCGTATTTTATCAAAATCGTATTTTTAAAGTCGTATTTTTTCAAAATCGTGATTTTTCACAATTTTAATTTATCAGATTTTTTGCTCACTTGTTTATAACTTCTCGTTGAAACTGAATTTCAATCTTTTTCAATTTGATTTTAAGTTTGGCCCCTTCGATAATTTCTGCTTTCTTCAATTCTTCCATGTCCGAAGATCTGGAGATTGCGTTTGACGCATCTGTATCTCTTTCTAATCGAGGCGTTTTTGAACGTCTTAAATCGTAATCATCTTGTTGAGAGTCGTTGTCGTTACCATTCTCTTCGTTTGTTTTTGATTCGCTATCCAACCCATCACGATTGTACGATCCAGATCAATCGTTATTAGCTCTGTTCTATTCGCTGCTCAGAGTAACTCCGAGCAGAAATTTGACTTTATATATCTCGTTTTTTTCAGCTCTCATTTCGAATAAAGTAAAAAAATTGTGATTTTTGTTATCAGGGAACGACAAAGTTACTCATTTTACTCTTCCTTTTTAGGTAGTGTAAAACGAGCCGAAAAAATGAGTAAAATTTTTTGCTCGGAGCATGCTCTGAGCAGCGAATAGAATATAGCTATTGTAATCTCGTAGATCACGATTGTTTTCAGCAAAGTCATCGCATTTATCCAAAAAACAATTTTAATTTAAAACAAAACACAATTACATAATACTAAATTAAACCACACTTACATCAAATTAATGTTCACATTCACTTACACCAAATTCATAGTCACATGATACACGTCTGTGCTAAAAAGGTTGTTGATGGGAATCAAATACACCGAGTGTATATAATTTGGGAACCCTGACACATGAAATCAAAATTAGAATAGGTACATTAATTAAGTAATGCAAAATTTAGCAAAAAAACTTACGTATGACGACGACAAATAAATTTTCGGGTCCAATCTCGTAGATCACGATTCTATTTTTCTGATGAATTTGACTCGTGCCTTTGCAAGGTTGAGTTACCTTACATTAGAAGGTGAATGTGGTTTTCACGAGTGATGTGGCTGACATGATTTGTCAAATACCAAAGGGATCGGAAAATCGGCGCCGAACGGACTTTTTTCAACCTTTAATCCAAATTGATAGATGTGAAAAATTCATACCACATTTTCAAGGATTCCGCATTCGGAATTCGTAGTTCGTTCTGCATCACCGAAGCGTAAACGAAGAAAAAATTTTGAAATAACAGATGAGAATTTAAACAAATTAATGAAGTAGCAGTCATAAAAAACATTTTCGACGAACCTTCAAGCTGCTAACTGCAACTCATCCCACGCCAGCTTTTATAGTCATTTACTCTTCCGTGTGCTTTTTGTAAGCCTACCGCGTGATTATTCGTATACATCTCTATACGCGTAAAGCTACTTAGCTGAAGAGCTTTACAACGTATACCGCATAATACTGTACACACTTTCGAAATGAACGAAACAAGCTGCAAAGAGATAAGACCGAACTAGCTGGTGCAATTTTATAATCCGCTTCGACGAATAATGCCGAATGTAAATTTCTAAAGTTAAATCAACGGTGTAGATTTTACCGCATTGATAATAACCGAATAAATGTTGAAATCCTTTTCTCCGCGTACGTTTAAGAGACAAAAAGGGATTGAAAATTCACGACTTTATGTGGAGTTTGACGACGACGTCGACGAGTACCACCAACGTAACGCTTCTATGTACTACTTATTTTCTGAACGGTTGATCTTCTGAGGCCTTTTTAGTATTAACTGTTGTGAACGTAGAACCGAGTCGACGGAGAATTCCTCTTTTAGCTCGGTTTAATTACCAAGTTAGATTACAAAATTGATGTTGACGCCGATCGTGAAATTAAATGAAAACACCATGAAAGGAATTCCGTCACTCTTTCAAGTATCAACTATTTCGCCGTTTAGTGATATTAGTACGTATGTATTCGTAGATACGCTTTGTGCTGCGTACGTCCTTATTCTCGTAAGTGTAGCGTGATATCTGCGTAATTACCCCCTGTTGGAAAGCTTCGAGTACTATTGCTGTGAGAATTGGGTAAACGCGACACACGACGGCAATGGAGCGGTGTGAAAAAGTTTAATTAAAACTTTGACGTAATCGTACACACACCGCTATCATTATTTTACCGTGTCATGCGTACGAAATATTAATTTGGAAAAAAATAAGTACAAAGGTACGCTTTTAATTCACGTCAATGAAGAGTCGACGACGTCCGGACGGACGCCCGCAGACCGTGTGGAAAAATTATCCACCGTTTGCGATCTATCAGGGTGTCAAGGGTTATCAGATGGTTGGATCGGGGTAGAAGGAATGGTAGTCAACGAACGGCGCTTACCTTTGCAATTACCACCGGAACTGGAGGAGACGCGACGCTCGCGCTAATAAATTAGCCAACGATGTTTACATCGCGTAGCGTAACGCAGAAGCGTCGATTTAAAGCAGATTTACACCTGAGATAAAGCTGCATATCGCATACCGTGTGCAGAACTTGTCGATATATCCGATGGGTTCCTTTTAATTGGACAGGAGTCGAACGACAAACGAAATGCAGAAAAACTAAGTACTCGTAGTCATGAAATGCTAGAATAGTGTGTACTTGACGTCAGTGCATGTGCATTGCACATGTATTTATTTGTTGTACAAAGATAAAAATCTCTCATTTTGCTGATTGACTTCAGCAATCAGAGATCCGGCTGGGGAAGTCATTCTTCATCAATTTCTTTCTTATACTCATATTTTGGTGCATAGAATGTAAGTTCTTGATTACCCATTTATTTGGTTTGCTTGGATTAAGGTAATGTACCGGTTTCGGACCACTTTTTTTTCAAAAAATCGACAAGACGTCATTTTTATGAAACTATTCTGATTTTTTTTTTTTTTTAAATATCCCCCATTGGTAGCTACCTAATAAAATTGAGTTGATACCCAGCTTAAAAAGCATGTATTCATTTCGACTCGCGCAATATTGCGCATAGGCCAGGGAGAACTTATAGATTTATATTGTACGAGATGAATCGAATAAAATTATTATTATTATTATTATTATTATTATAAGTATAAAAGTAAGTAAGTAAATAGATACAAAAAGTCCAAAATGAACCTGGAAAATCCATGTTCAAGAAGCACTCGTACCAAGTAAGACTTTATTTATTCGATGATAAAAATTTCGTTTGAATCCAAACTTGAAAAGTGACGATGCCGCACACAGTGGGCTGTGAGCAGCTGAGCGTCCTCACCTCGTCGTCGTCTTCTTGGTCTTCATCGCCGTCAGGCGTCATCCTGGTCATCGTCTTCGCTATCCCGTTAATCATCTTCGTCATTCTGATCCTTATCGTTGCCAACGTGGCTCTCATCGTCGTCATTCTGGTCCTTGTTATCAGCGGTATTGTCTACCAGTAGATCGTTGATATCTTTCGTGGGCTTTTGTTTTTTTTCTTTCCTTATACTGCTGATCACGTGGTCGCTCGTTACCAGGAACGTTTGGAAGATATCCTCCAAATTCTTCGCTCGACTGTGGTTCCTTGAGAAGAGGCGCCTATAGGGGAGAGCGTTGGTTTTTTTTGAAAACTGAAGAATTTGAAAATTTGCTGGAGACTCTAGAATGGTTAGAAACCATCACCAATCGATTTGAAGGGCGAAAGTAGTGTACAAACCGAATATTTCAGCCTTTTATGAAAAATTGATCAAATTGGTTTTTTTTTTGAGAAATTGGCCTTTGAATTTTGAATCATCATCATTGAAAATTTACATACCTACTAAGAACTTAATAATACTGAAAAAATTAATATTTTCTAAATCATCAAAAATCTTGACTAAATTTACATTTCCCTAGTATGCCGTATTTTTCGAGAAATAACGCCACAACGAGGGCTTCAAAAATCTAAATGCTGATCTGCAATTTATTTTAAGACTAGAGCTGCACGAAAAGTTCTGATGGCGAGTTGTTTTTGAAACATTTTGTTTTTCTACGATCGCAAAGTTACATAAGCGTTGAATTCTCCCGGCGAAGGGGTCACTCCATCTACGCCATTGGTGCTCGGAGGTGCCTCGTTTGACGGAACGCTGAAGTTGTATTTTTGAAGTAAAGATGCAGTGAATAGGAATATATTAGAACGAGCTAATGTCTGTCCCATGCATCTGTGTTTTCCTGAATAAAAAATTTTAAATATTAAAAATATGAACGTTTTTTGTTACCTACGTTACGTTTTTAAACCGTTCAAAAATTCGTTTTTTACCATATCCGAAAGGTAGATAGTTATCCGGTACGAAAACTTTGCCTTCGGCGTCGATAAATCTATCTGGTCTGAATACATCAGGATCGTCCCAGAAACGCTTATTCATAAGGACACCGTTGAAATTAGCGATCACCATAGTATCCTAAAAAAAATCAGTTATTGAATTAGTTTTGTTACATTGATGAGAATATGATTAGTGATATTTATGAAGAATTATCGATGTGTACTTTGGGGATATGATAACCCTGCAGAGTGGTATCGCGAAGAGCACGATGAGGGATACTGAAAGTTCGACCCATGAATACTCGTACAGATTCCAATACAATCGATTCCACATAAGGCATACTTAAATGAAGAAAAATTGGTGAAATACGTGAAATTTATTCAGAATGGAATGAGATAAGTTAAGGTAACTTTAACTTACTTTGGACGATCGTTCAAAGTTGGCATTCTCTCTCTGCCTACCACTCGGTCGATTTCTTCCTGAGCTTTACGTTGTACTTCGGGATATAACAACATGTACAGAAAACCGAACCCGAGCGATTTACTTGTAGTCTCAGATCCAGCCATGAACATGTCCATGCAAATGGCCAAAAGTTGCGATTCTGAAAAATGTCAAAAATAAGGTTATTTACAAACCTATGGCACTTGGGGCGAAAATTGTTATTATCAGAACAAAGCTATTTTTAGGTGAATGGAGAATGTCTGGTTCCCCCACGCTGCAAGATTTAGACGCGAGGGAGTATTCCTTACTGGATTACCTCTCTCCACAACGTGAAGATAAGTAGAATTTGTGTCAATCTGAAGGAGGAGAATATCGTCAAATTATGAAATTTCCAATAAGAATTCGATAATGGATATCGACGATTTGTTTTTTTGAATACCAAATAAAAAGGCTTGAAATTCGTGAAAAGAAAAGAACTATGCTACGAGAGAAAAATAATCACTGATAAATCGTGGAAAATAAAAGCAGAAGGCATGTTCAAGAGGCGTACAAGGATAAGAACGATGAAATTGTATTTTGGAGTCAGCGAGAAAAAGCTTGTCGGATTTTGAGGAATTTTGAAAAATTGAAGAATTATTCAAAAAAGCTCTTTCAAGAGCATTATTTAAACTTTCTTTAGATGAAATTTGCCAAAAAAAAAGGTACTGCTGAAGTGCCATAATTGTGAATAGATGTAGGGTAAAGTCACCAGTAGTTGACATGATCCAGTAGTTGACACTTACGTCACAAAAATCGCCATTTTGGTGTCCCTGTGTGATTATTGAAAACACTGATTGCACTAAAAATTAATTCATACCTCGCTTATTATTGGCCGTGAGTTAGGTGATGATTATCAGTCATACTTTTTGCGTTTTATCAACTTTTATTTTCACCACGAAAATTTTGCGAATTTTTTTTGCTGAATTTTAATGGTAAGTGTTTTACAATTATTTTTCTATATCCAACAATTTTGAACATTTTGAGATGGTTATTATACCATTTGAAAGCTAATGAGATACACTTTCTTTCTAACTACTTTTGATTGATTCATAATCACATTTTCATGCTCGATAAGCCGGGTGTCAATTACAGGCGCTAAAAAATGAAAAATTCCAATAATTGACACCATATAAAAAGATGTATTTTCTAATGTTTTTTCACCATTATTTTACCGATTTATTCAAAATAGTCTGATTAAAGTACGAAATGAATATTCAAGAAGCTATAAGTGCTGTAAAGTGAATTAGAAATCACATCTATTTATATGGCGTAAATTATTGTAATTTTTCACATTCTTGAAAATGTGATTCTGATTCAATCAAAAGCAGTTAGAAAGAAAGTGTATCGCATTAGCTTTCAAATGGTATAATAACAACCTCAAAATGTTGAAAATTTTTGGATGAAAATTGTAAAATACTTTGTCAACTACTGGGGTGTCAATTATTGGAATGTCGTGTCAATTACTGGGGTTTTTTGGACACTTTTTGAAATGATCATAAAAATCTCAAAATTCCACTTACGAATGTGAAACACAAATCAAAATGTAAGGAAAACTGTGTTCTTTTAGATGTACTTACCAAAGTTTTCAAAAAAATATCAACTTGAGCTATAGATTGTTTTTTATCAAAAAGTATCAAAAATCTGTTCAACTACTGGCGACTTTACCCTACTCATTTATGTCAAAATTGTCAAAAAGGCTCAATTTTGATCAAAAATTCAAAATTCTCAAACATTTCTCATTTTAGTCAAAATGGCCATAAAAAATTTATTTTGGTGAAAATTGTCAAAAATTTCTAATTCTTGTCAGAAATTTCTAAGTGTGATCAATTGGACAACAAATTTTATTTTTGGTCAAAATTGGTCAAATTGTCAAAAATTTCTAATTTGGGTCAAAATTCTCAAAAAAATTTATTTTGGTGCAATTGTCAATAATTTTCAACTTTGGTCAAAATTGTCTGTTTAGGTCAAAACGGTCAAAAAATTTTCAGTTTGAGTCAAAATTGTCAAAAAAATTTTATGCTGTTTTTAATAGTCTTTTAAATTCGGTCAAAGATGTAACATTTTGATCAAAATTATTGTCAACATTTTTCAATTGTGGTCAGAATTGCCAGAAAATGTTTTTTTTTTTTTGTCAAAGCGTGAATTTCTAATTTTAGTCCCATAATTTCTATTTTGTTCCAAATTGTCATAAATTCCTAATTTTGGAAAAAAATTCTCAAAAAAATTTTATTTTGGTAGAAATTGTCAAACATTTTTAATTTTTGTCAAAATTGGTCAAAATTGTCAAAAATTTTTGATTTTCGTCAAAATTGCAAAAAATAGATATTAATTTTGGGAAAAATTCACAAAAAAATTCACTTTGTTCAAAATTGTCAATAATTTCCAACTTTGGTCAAATTTATAATTTTGGTCAAAACTGTCAAAATTTTTCAATTTTGGTCAAAATTGTCACCATTTTTCAACTTTGGTCACAATTGTCAAAAAATTTTAATTTTGGTCAAAAGTGTCAAAAATGTCTAACTTTGGTCCAAATAGTCAATAGTTTTCATCTTTGTTCAAAATAGTCAACAAAATTTAATTGTTGTCAAAATTGAGAGAAAAATGTTTTTTTTTTTGGTCAAAACGTCAAAAATTTCTAATTTTGGTCAAAATTGTCAAAAGTTTCCAACTTTGACCCAAATAGTCAATAATTTTCAACTCTGTTCAAAATAGTCAAAAAAAATTTTAATTTTGGTCATAATTGTCAAAATTTTAATTGTTGTCAAAATTGAGAGAGAAATGCTTTTTTTGGTCTAGACGTCAAAAGTGTCTAATTTTGGCTACAAAATGAATATAACTTATGAGCTTACCACGAGAGAACTTACCGGAAAAACTTGTTCCTTTATTTTGAGTGTGCAACATCTGTATGTAAACATCCATCAAATCACGAGGAGAATTTTGTTGGAAAGTATCTTTATGATTATCGAGTTCAGCCTACAAAAAAAAATGAATAAATAGGTAAATACAAATAAATCAAATTTTCTTTTTTTTAATCAAAGAAAGTAAGTCAGTCTACGTATAAATGAATTTGCATATACCTTGAGAAACTTCCAAACTTTTTCATGAATGTTAACAAACGATTTGTAGCCAGATTTCTCAGGAGCAACGTAACGTAAAAACGGAAACTGGCTGAAAAGCGCTCCAACCATATCAATATTTGCAAAAAGTTCGGTCAACAGAGACTGTAAACTTTTCAATTCTCTGTCTTCGGGACTGTATCTGATGCTAGCCAACATGGACCACAAAGTATTCAATACATAAACGCTGAAAGCATCTCGCATCGGGACAACGACACCGCCTTTTTTATCAGCCTCGAGTTTGAGCTTTTGATCGAACATTTCGACTAAAGATGCAGCTTCCGTTTGTACGAGATCGGACATGGTTTTCTTTCCGAAACCGAATTCTCTCAAGTGACGCATGACGAATCTACGTTGTTCTTGCCAAAACTCTTCGTCGGTTAATAGAAGTCCTATTAGAGAATACAAAGTGTGTGAATTTTTCGCATAATCGACGTTATTTTATGGAGCACACGACGTTACACAACTGCAATTATGCATTATGTGTACGTGCATGTCTATCGATTAAGTATAATATTAAGAAGTGAAACCTCTTCGTGTTCCCCATGTTCTCGTTTCGTAGAACGGTCCTTGCGGTCGTCCGTCCAGTTCTTCCTTGGTGAGCATTTCTTTGATGGCTTCGTATCCGAAACAAACTACTTGTCTGTCTTTGCCTACACGTAGGCCCACTATTGGTCCGTACATGCGAGCTAATTCGGCTGTCGCTCTGTATAGGTAACCGGTTTGATCGCGGAGTTTTTTCACCATTAGCATGCTGCCTACTATTGGAAGCCATTCGGGACCTTTGAAAAGAGTTCATGATTAGATAGAATAGGAATTGTAAATCATATGCATTTTTTAAATTTCAATTTTTGTATTTTTTTCTGAACCAAAAAAAAATCTTTCATTAAAGCTCACGAGAAAACCTCTCGAGGTGTCTGCCTTCGATTTGAACGAGATGTCAATTTTTGTGGAGCATGGTTTGAAACTTTGACGAATTTTGGTGAATTTTTGAAAATCCAAAATTGACCATTTTGGTCGATTACGCAATCCTGAAATTAATATCAACTCCTCCGAATCGAATTTCACTATTTCGAGCGATTCTGGAGCTTTCAGCGCCGTTTTCGATTTTTTCCGAGTTTTTGAAATTTCCTCAGAAAACGTAGAAATTAATTTGGGCAGCTGAAATCGAGTTATAGCTTATGCTCAGTCAAAAAAACACACTTGAGGCGTCTGCCTAGAAATCGTCCCAAATATGGATGAGGTTGAAAAAACGCACAAACTCGTTGAATGAGTCAAGAAAAAGCCACACCTCGAATTTTTTCTACTCGAGTTAATTTCCACGTCTTCTCGAGAAATTTCAAAATTAAGGAGGAATCGAAATTCGCTAGAGGCTCTAGAATGATTCAAAATTGTGAAATTTGGATTTGTAGGGTTGCATTTCGACAAGACATAGCCATTGATGCAAAATTTAAAGGGCCCACTTCGATTCAGAGGAAAGCAAGTCAGATTGAAAGATGGTGTCCTAAAACTGCCGGATCCAAAATTTCAGGTTTCAAAGTTCATTTTTAGCGAATTTTTGAGCAATTCATTATGAAAAAAAATCGCAGCCATTTTAAGGGCAGTTTTCTAAGTTTTTCATGAAATACAAATTTTTTGGAGCAAAGTAAACCAATGTGAAAAATAATTTCGGTTCACCTTATCACACATCAACAATCACTTGTCTAATTTAAGAACGTAGGTATAACTTTGGTTAGTGCTCATTGGACGCTCTCTCAGCCATTTTTAGTGATCACTGCAAAATTCCTGGAGTGTGAGTTCAAAATTGAGTATTATAAATGTTCTAAAGTTCATTTTTGACCCCCTCTACCCTTCAGATCGATTTGAAATTTCTGGAAGAAATTAGAAAATTGCTGGAGGCTCTAGAATGGTATAAAAGTGTAGCAGCTGTTGATGTGTGAGAGTTAAATTAAAATCACATTGATTCTTTTTGCTCCAATAAACCTAAAAATCGCCTTTGAAATAGTATTTTTTATAATGTTTTTCCAAAAGGTAACCAAAAATGCTAGAGCAACTTTAGGACCTGCAATTTTAGTATAGATAGGTACGCGATTTTTAGGACATGCTCTTGTGATCAAGCTTGGTTTCTCTGGTAGAAAAAATCATGGTCAAATGACCTCAATATAACGCGAGAAAAGTTCAAATTTTTTGAGCAACGTTTGACGACCTCCCCCTCACCTTCTCCAACTCGAGCTCAAAATTTTAAAAATTAAAAAAAATGATGAACCGAAAAAAATTGTTTTTTCAGCTTATAGATTCCAATTTTTAAAATCTTGAGAAGAAAATTACAAAATTGCCATTTTCAACAAAAAAAGCCGAACTTTTGAATTTGGCAAAAATGAACCATGAACTTTTTTAATGACCTTGAAAGTGATCATATGCAAGTAAGTACCTAAGGTGTCAAAATACAACCATTTTTTTTTTTTGATTGAAAAAAAATTGGAAATTTTTCTGCGTCTTACTGATGTCATTTGGCTGTGATTTTTTGCTAGGGTTCATCAAAATTTGAAAAAAGTATAAAGACAACCCACCCTAATGAATAAGTAGGTACATTTGCGAAACAGGCCGACAATGATCCAAAAGTCTTTTTTTTTTATTTTCACGTCTTTTGGAAAAATAGAAAATCGTGGCGAAGGCTTCAGAGTGGCCAGAAACGGTGAAATTTGACTCGGCGATTCTAGGATTATTTTCTGTCATTGTTTCCGAACAAGTTCTAGGTACATTTTCTAAAAATCAGCCTAGATCACCGAAAATAATAAATTTTGGATTTTTAAAAATTTGCAAAAAATCAATTTGGGCAGCTGAAATTTTGGTTTTGGGTGTTTCTGGCCATGATTTTAAAACAATCGATGACCCATTGTGCAATTTTTGTTTGATTGGCATTGAATTTGCCCATTCCTGGACGAGATAAGTTTTGACGTTTCATTCATTTTGCTGGTCAAATATGTATTTAACTGGCTTCTACTAATTAGAAACCAGGTTCATTGACTAACGTTGATTTTTTTCAAAAACACGTAGATGAAAAAAATGAACCCTCGAGATGATTTATCTGAACCTACATGTGTATTAGACGTGATTGCTCTAAAGTATCAATCTTACCTGGCGGATAATTCTTCGGTTTCCTCGTATCCAGATAAGCCAGCAAGACCAAAATTAAAACGAAGAATATCGCAGCGAACCACATTTTCAACAGCTAGGTAGTTATTCTATGCACAATAATCTTCCTGCCTGAGAACTTCACTTCCGCATGAGACCAACGTACTGCTCTAAACAGCTACCTATATATTTCAATCAACAGAATAAAATGTACAAAATAAAGGTTAGTCATCCATCTTCAAGCACGACCCGATACTCATACTCGTATTCCAAAAAATTTTGGTAAAAAATATATTCCAAGTTCAAATTCCACAAAACGCAACGATACTCATACTCGTATTCCAAAAAATTTTGGTAAAAAATATATTCCAAGTTCAAATTCCACAAAACGCAATGTCCAGAGAAAGTGAAAGCAGACAAGAGGACTAGTTTCATAATCCGTATTCCCCTTCCGTTTATTCCCTCTTTTCTCTCATCCGATATAACGTAATCGCCGAGATGTTTACTGTCAAATATCGAGAATAGGTATGTTGTTTTATTACTTGCATATCCTCTTTTCTTCGCACTACGCAACTAGTACCATTTTCTTACGTTTAGTCAATTTTGTTACGCAATTCGATGCACCTAGAACCAGTTTCTATCTATTTCCTACGTCTCCTCGTCGGCAATTAGGTTGCTATAAGCCTATGTTATTTTGGACCCGTTTCTAAAACAAAAAAAATTCCTATCTGTAGAATTTGGGAAATGTGATGGAGACCGCGTTGCTACCTAGTTGAAACAATGTATTAAAAAGTGCATATGTACGATTTATGACGTAGGCATTCGTGTCCATCGAGTAGCATTATTATGTAACTCAAAAATTGTAAATGCACGCTTGCAAGAATGAAAAAAGTATTTTCAATAATGCACCTGTGCATACAGATTTCAAACAATTATATTAATTGGATCGTGAAACTTTTGCATTGATATTCTGCCCACCTGAAGAGTAATTAAAGGGCAATAAATAATACAGCACGTGGCTACGTGACTGGGTGCCCGAAGTGTTAATTAGAATGAGTCATTCAAGTTGCAAGTTGAGTTTGCCAGATTGTAATTTTTTTTATCCAATATGAGATGAGTACCCGAGGCAAAAGGCCAAATCTTGATAAAAGTGCCAAAATTTGACTTAGTCTCAATCATTCATTTTGTATACCTACCTATTTTATCAAAAAAAAAAAAAAAAAAAAAAAAAAACCAAAACTAATGAAAAAACAATATTTTTTATTTTGGAGTACGTAATGATTTTTTGATCTATGTGATCAAAAGATAATGTTTTTTCCCCCTCAAAACCATTGATCAAATTTGAAAAATATTTAGATCGGAAAAGCTAATTTCTCTAATTAAAATAAGTGTTATTTCACTTTTCAAATTATAAATTTTCCAAAGCTTTTACTCTCACTCCTTTTTCATTTTTTTCATCAAATGAGGAGGATAGGTACTCTGTCCAAGTTTCAAGTTTGACTTGATATGTGATAGATAACCTACTTATTATATGTAGATTTTTTTTGCATCATCAACTTTATTCAAAGTCTTAAAAAAACCTGACGAATTTCTGCTGCAATGATTCCGTAATAAAACGTCGAAAATCAACCGAGTAACTTCGATAAAATCGAATTTGTATAGATAAAAATTACACATTAAACGTACCTATCGTGAAAAAAAACCGCAACAACATAAAACCAATGAACTCTCTATTAAACAAATTAATACACGGATCGGCAAATTGAACCTCGACACTAAATCGGAAGCTAGATCATCGTTGATCATTGAAGCACTAAAAACAGTGATACCCCCCCCCCTTTTGAAGTAACTTCCATTTTTTCCAGCGCCCATCCCAACCTCTCCGGTATTTTAATTTGTTTCAACTTTCACCCGCGTACGTCGTCTGTACAAAAACAGAATACCTACGATCGTGTGATCTTCATTACGTTGATTTTTTGTCATTCACTCGGCATCTTGATCCATGTAGGTGAATAGGTGATATAATTTAGCCGAATTTCGACTTCCTCTCCGCCGCCTGTCGTCACCCTTAATTTTACAACGTGTACTGCGAATTTGTAATAATACGATTTCTGCAGGACGTTAAAAATCAATTTTATCTGTCTGGGCTTTGAAAAATGTTAGACGAATCAGTTTCAAAGATATATTACAAAATCCTATCGAAGTAAAAAGTGCTTGGTAATCATTGTAAGATAGAAACACTCGAATCTATCAGGTATTGAAAATAAATTCGGAAACTGGGCCAAGCTTGGTGGGAACTTTTCGGCTCGCACAGAGTGTGCCTTCCTACTCGTCGGTCCGAAATAACTATTTAAGGCAGAATCAAAACAATGTTAGATCTGTACTCGTCTAAATTAGATTAAAAATGTAGAAATCGATTTTATTGCCAAAAAAAAACATGTTTTTTCATTTCAGTCATTCAAAAGGAATATTTTTTAGTAACTGCAGCTTCTCCTTTATGTTCATTCGCCCCAGCTGACTCAGCGTAATTGGACAGGAGTAATTTTCGAAAGTCATTGATACAGGGTGCATGTATGGTAGCCTTAACCACCGTAGTTATTTTGGCTGCATGACGAAGGGGTTAATAAATGTTATGAATACATTTAGTACCTTTCATAGCGCCTGATGAATTATTTTGAAAAATCTGCCCATATGGTATGACGAAGCACCTGTTCGTTGCTTGACTTACTGGTGTTGATTAAGCCTTCGTATTCGCGTTTTACCACCAATCTGGACCAGTCGAAAAACCTATCGCGGTTTTAACCCTCCTGTATATTTAAAAATGTCGACGTTATAATCGATTATTCTTATCTATTTTGAAAATATAATAAAAGATTCGTCACACCCTTGACGAATTGTGCAGGGTGAAATGCGAACGGGTTAATAGAAAGTGCAACGTTGTGTAAAGTACCCGCTTAATTTGCTAGGGTGTCGGGTGTTGCGTTGATGGATTCATGAATGAACAGTTTGGTTTTGTATGGTGCTACTGAATGGTTACTCGACTTGTACGGTCATTTTATTTGCCTTTTTTTGAAAATATTTTTTGAAAGGAGGTATATCTGCGGTGCTACAATCTCGAGATCAACACGTGAGAAAAAGAAATGAGAAGATGAGCTAAAATGTTCTCTTTGTTTTCCATATTGTGGACTCTCCAGGGGATATTTTTGAACCCTATACTTATAACATTGTAGCACAGAAGATCGCATGACAAGCTCGAAACAGTCGCCAGTGGCGGTAACGGCGACTTACCCATGCTGTTGCGGCCACCGCGATGTACCTAACCGAGTTAAAAACCAACAGCCGGTCAGCCATCCACACCCACTACTCGTCCGCAAGGAGTCGTTCAAAAGTCGTAAAAATTTGTGTTATCATATGTACGCGCGGGCATGTAAATAGCTGGCGTTCAAATGAGCGAAATTTTATGTTACGATCGAGAGTCCTATTCTTTGCAAACGAGCGCGGTAAGTTTATTAAATTGAAAAGTTCGATTAACGAAAAAGGGTTTGGAAAATAAGGGGTAGCGTGTAAATAACAAATAAAACTAAAAGGTAAATTGGATGACCATCCCTGGTGGCTCATTATTTTTGGATATACTCTTGCATTTGCGCTGCGAAAGTGTTGTTTTTCTGTGTTCCGAAATGATAGGGTAGTGGTAGAGGTGCCATTGCTGGCGAGCCCTCGGCGATACGAAATTTTCTTAATTAAACAATGCGATATGTAAGTTTAGTTGTATGGTGGGTGGGATGCTTAGGTAGGTTTACGTATGTGCGAATGTAAATTTTGCGTCCCATTTTTGAGAGTCAGGTACCGTCAACTGGGATGATTCGAATAGATATTCGCAGTTTTTGGTTGAAAATGAAGTGTTTGAATTAAGCCAAATAATCTGGCATATTTTTTTTGTAAATCTTTAGTCCTTCATCTATCGATTTTCATGATACAAATGTTTTCAACATGTTTTTACTTAGCTGTCCGATTTACCCACCCCCTATCTCCCATTCCGCAGTGAAATGCAAGATTCTTTACAGAAAAATGTAAAAAACAATCAATTAAATCATTAAACAAGCATTGGTGGCGACTTATTCGTTTAAACAAACAAATTTTTTTCAAGTTTTGATTATGTCTCAGGTTCTTGGCAAATAATGTTGAGTGAGTAATTGAGTACTCAAAAAATTTTGTGGTTTTGAAATTTAGGAGAGAGAAATGAGCAGAGGCGAAATCTGAGGAAAAAGGAAGAATATTTCAACAGTGTCGATAATTTTTCCACAAGCCAATAAAATGCTAAGAAGATAATTTTAAAAAAACAAGAAGGATTTTACCTCATCTTTTATCCTCGTGTTGGCCGGTTTTGTAAACGATGGTTTTGGTAAGCTCCTTTCACTCCTATGGCTGAATCCGAACATGAGTTCGCCACAAAGATTCTCTTTTGTAAAAATGAATTTTAATTATAATTTTCATTGAATAACTTGCAATGCAACATATTCTAATAGATGCTAGTTGAAAATACATGATACCTTACTTACTCCAAAGCAAAAAGGATGGAAGTCCATTTTTTTTTTAGAATTTTGAGATTTTCACCTCATGGAAAGCTCTTGAAAACCTCTTTCCAATGATGTTAAAATCGAGAAAAAAGGGCTTCCATCCTGTTTGCTTTGGAGTACAGAAATTCTCGTCGACATATGAATTTAAAAAATGACAATCAATAAAAATAATAATAGGACCATTTCCGACGACTTCGGTCTTGGTTTACTTTAAATTAATATTTCTTTCCTCGTTCGAATCGCACGAGGGAAGTATGAAAGTTGAATTGAAATACCTTACGGTAGCTTTTGATCTTTAAATAATACCAGAAACCATTGTTATATTCCCACCTACTTCTCGATCTATATTGCCGAATTGAAATTAAAAGATCAAAGAATCCTATCTTTTTTCTCTTCATTTTTTTTATTCGCGCGTAGTTTTTTCGATTTGCTATATTTTTCGAGTTATTACTTCCTTTAAATTCTCTAAACAAGAGGGAAACGACATTATTCTGCATTATCATTATAGTCTATGTCGTGTAATCGTGTAGTAGTAGGTATTCTCCGTATGGTACTATTGCGAACAGTTTCGTTATCCTTTTTCTTTTTTATTCTACGATTTCAGTGTCGTCTTTTGTGTGATTCTTTCTCCCTCCCTTTGGGGCGCATTTTTTTACTTATTGGGTTTTATAATCGGAGAACGGAACAATTACGAGGAGAAATTGAAACTCGTGTGAGACTAACGTTTAGACCTAGACGAGAGCATTTCTGATTATAATTCATTTATTGCACAAAATAATCATCCCAAATTGTTGGATGACACTGGCTTTCCCATCATACAGTGAACTTAGATAGGTGATGATGACTCCAGAAGGTGCAATTCCAAGCATACAAGTACAATAATCAAAATACATTTGAATCGTTACAGTCAATAAAGATGGCTCTAGGTAGTGCTGCCCTCTTATGTCGATAATAAGAAGTTGCACAATGTTGATGACGAAGCCGTCTTGTTTCAAGAGAAAAATTGTGAGAAAAAACAACGTCGATTTGGAATCAGAATTACTATATCTAACGTTCGAGTTTTGATACTAAAATGAAAAATGTAGAACGAGACTATGAGATAAGAAATTTCATTTCGCAAATTCATTAATTCTCTTCCCGTGTTTTTTCCTTTTTTCAAATTTAGAAATATTTCTTCGTGTCGTAAATATTGCATTAATGGAAAAAAAAATCTTGAAATATTTCGGCTATAAATTTTTGATGACGCTGTTTATTCAAATTCTTCACCTTCTTTTATATAAAGCACTTTAATTTTCTCAATTCTTGAAAGAATATTTTTACGACTTAGGGGATGAAATTATTGCGGCGTTTCTTTTTTTACGATTAGCGTTTTGTATTCAATTTATTCGTATTTTTTTTCCTTCGTTGTGAGTACTATTAGAGAGAAGTGATGATATAGTAAATAATTGATAACTTAGGTTACTTACTTGACGTGGAATTAAGATATCGTACTTATTTTCATTGTTTTCGCTGATGAAATCATTTTCTGTATGTCCTATTCGGCTGACTTTTTGATATGTATTTTAACCCAACTGCAACACATGTGCCTAAGAATGACCATGAAAAAACAATTCTTTTCAAATGCTTTTGATGTACCTACCTACCTATCTTCTGCTGAGATTTTTTTTTTTTGCAAAATACTCGGGGTTATTCTAAGAATATGTCTTCATTTCCGTAAACTTTCCAATTTTCTTCTGTAAAATATTGTTGATCTTTTTAGCATTCTCGCTTCCATTACGAAACAATAAATGGGGAAAAAAGAAGCGGTTATCACGATAAAGTAATCTTATTAAGTCCTTTCTTAACTGACATTTCGACGTAGATAACTAAAATAAACAATTGAAATAATCCACCACGCGTGGTTAATTAAAGCGAATGAAATCCTGACGCCATAAAGTCAAGTTATCAACATAACCTTTAATTGTCTTCTTCATCGAGTAGTTATCTTGATTTTACTCCCAAGTGTTTTACGATGTTCTTTACGATGTGGCAAAAGTTTCCTTTCGCGATTTCAACCAACAATTAACAATTACTTGGCTCGCATGATTCGCCTCCATCTTGTTTAGTTCATTAATTATATAGATCGCAAGCAGTGATCATGACCAAGTTTTGATGAAGACTGAATTGATTGCCGCAAAAACGCAGTGTGCTGCCTGGAAGGTGCCCATTTGTCTAGCCTTCGTGATGGTGTAGAATCCACTGCTCATGCTCTGGAATAATATGTATTTGAATGTATAAAAAACGAACTTATACGTTAATTGTGAAACTGATCATTTACAAGCATACTCTCTAAATTTAAAGCAGTCAAATTTCACTGCTTAGCAGTCACGACATTTTGTCTTTTTAAAGCAGTAGTTTTTTTTACTGCAAAACAGTGAAAAATTATTGAATTGGTCAGTCAAAATGATTTTTTACTGACCAATTCAGTAATTTTTCACTGTTTTGCAGTAAAAAAACTACTGCTTTAAAAAGGCAAAATGTCGTGACTGCTAAGCAGTGAAATTGACTGTATCAAATTTAGAGAGTACCTCTAAGAGAGCATCTAGCGACTGCTTCGACGCCTTCTCCAGTTCGTCAAAAGTGAGAACGCCGTCGTCGGACGCAGCTAACGCACCTCTATAAATGATCAGCAACTAATATCTCCAGGAAACGAAGTACCTAAATTTCCTCAAAATGACCAACCAACGAGATTTTATTTCAAAGTTGATTATGACATGTGTGCCTTCTGAAATTGACTTCATGGAAAATTGTTGTAATTCCTTCTATAAACTTCATGTATAGAAATTTTGTTTTAAACTCTTTTGATTTACATGTATTTTCTAACCAGTTTCGTAATTGTTCTCGATCTTTTTCGTTTTTTACTTTCAATATCGGAGGAATAACTATTATTCTTTTTCAGAGGACGTTTATTCATGTATCTAAACAGTGTTGAGGTGTTTCCTTCTCTTTCAGGTCGTTTGTGAAAATTTTGCTACTCATAGCTAGGGTTATTGCAAACATTTTTCTTGAACAATTACCTAGCTTTTGAAACTTATGTAATCTTTCAGTTTTTTAAATGAAAATATGTCATGCTAACAAAAAAAATTAAATTTCATGGATTTTCAGACTTTTCTGGTCTGATATCTCCCAGAGAATCAAAACGATTGAATTATCAATTTTTTATTTGTAAATGCAACACTAACAGTAACATTTTTCATCTAGGATGCATTTTTAAAAAGTATTTGATTTAAGGGAAATTTTTGGAATCTGGCTGGGGTATCCGGCTTCCGGGACGGCACTCATAGCGTACGTCGACTGTCGAGTGACTTTTCATAAATGCAAAATGCAACCATATCCGATCACATTATTCACATTTGATGATTTCTCCTACAGGTTATAAGATGAGCAATCATAATTAAAATTTGAAGAAATCATCAATGTCATCTTATGAAAGGTCGCACCCTAGTATTGAATATTAATTTATCAAAGGATGCGGTGGTTGCGAACTGCAGCTATTTTTTACTCACCAACAATACCAACATTGTTCTTCACTTCTACCCAATTCGCAATTCAGCTTTCAATTGATAGAGTATTTTAAAAAATGTTTAACATACTCTTAATTAGTTCATCTGTTCCGTCAACAGGATTGGAGAGCATATAGTTCACACTAGAATTTCGAGCTGTTGTACCGGCTTCTTCATTATCATCAGTCGGAGGTCTCCTTTTTACATTGCTTTTCATAAGTGAGGTTGCAAGATATTTTATTTGCTTTAACCGATCAGTTGCCAATCTGGCGATACTCTGTGAACATGGACTGTTGTTTTGTTGGTCACCTGTAATTCTATTTTGACATTTGAATTTGCACTCCTTATCAGGATTCCCCGATTTTTTTCTTTCGCAGCTACATGTATAAAGCTATTTGAATTGAATTCAGGGCGAAATTTCCCATAAGGATTCATCAAGAAGTTGTTATTTTCGAAAACAATGACGGTAACGCGAAATGGTTTCCAGGTATCGATGTTAGGCGCCGTCGCCAGCATCCCCGTGTCCAGCTTGATTGGCTCCGCCATGTCCGGCTTGATCGATTCCGCCGTTGCCTGCGCCGCCGTTTAAAAAATTATATGTACAAGTTGCCTATCTTTAAAATCTATGGGGCATTCGAGATTTGAAAAAAAATTGCGAAAAACGTATTTATAACCTTGGGAGTGGGTAATACTTTGGAAAATGAGCAAATTTCGTCATTTTGAATTTTTGCCCAACATTGAATTCGAAATTGAAGGAGCTTTCAATTTCAAATTGTAGGCAGAAATTGTTCATTTTCCAAAGTACTACACATTCCCAAGGTCAAAAACGCATTTTTCTCAATTTTTTTTCAGGTTTCCAGCTCCTTTAATTTCAAAGTTGAGAAAAAATTCATAATAACAAAATTTATTCATTTTCCAAAGTGCTATCCATTCTCAAGGTCAAACATACGTTTTTCACAATTTTTTTTTCAAAGCTCGGTGCCCCTTGAATTTGAAAAATCGGCAACTTGTACAAGTAAATTTTTTTAAAAAGTGGTACCTGGTTTTATCCAAATCCAAAGTTTTGATACCGACTCACCAGACACGCTGCGCCAATCAATGTAAAGTGAAAATTCATCACTTACCTACTCAATTCAAATTGGCTTATTATCAACTAAGCAGTTTTTTAACACTTACGTTTCTATCGATTTTGCATGATGATCAGCCCATTGCATGTGTGTGGCCTTTGTACAGGGTGACCAACAAGTAGTTTAAGTAGAAAAATGCTTGCCAAAAATTACCTAATTAAGTTATCCAAAAAATTCAAATTGCTATGTCACCCTTGGTCCATTACTGTTCAAACACCTACCATCTTGAAAATTTTCTGTTGTTTTAAAATTTATAGTGAGACAATAATTTACTCATTAATTTGAACATTGAAATCCGAATCATTGCCCCTTCAAATTTCAAGTTAGGCAAAAACTTTACATGCGGTTTTTGTTTCTTTTATGGACTACTTCTGAAGTATTTTATTATTTTAAAATTCCGCGAAATTCGCTAAATTATCAAGTTTTCAAGTTGGCAGCACTGCGTTCCCAAAACAAGCCTTGCTTCGGAGAAACCAAAGACGTTGCTTGTGTAGCTCCTAAACGTACTGCATTTATGCAACCCTCCGAGCTTCTCACAGTGCTTATTACTCTTAGAAACGAATTCTGATTTTTACTTTAACTATTTTTTGGTCACCCTGTATTTTAATCTATAGATAGTTAGATGATCTTTAGCAATGGCGTTAGATATTGTGAAAAAATGACAATCAATATGCTCAGTAAACCTGTAAGGGTGAAATGCAGAGAATTCATCAATTGTTGGTTGCGAATTGCCACATTTCCAAATTGTACTCGTCGTACTACATAATAAAGTGAGTAAGAACATTCCAAGACTCAATCTGTGTAGTTGTGAAAACACCAACAAGAGTATCCCGTCTATACATTTTCTTCATCCCTTTATATCATTAAACAACAATTATTTCTTGTCATAATCCATTAAAGGTACCGCTCAGTTTACCCAACGTTATAAATACTAGCGCCAAACGAAAAGAAAACACGGATTGTCTCCCAAAGGCAAAATAACGATCGCCGATAATCCGCCTCACCCTGCTTCTTGTATGTACGTGATACACCGCCTTACAGCATTGGATACTCGATACGTTTCTTTCCAAATTATATAATACAGGAGATTGAAATCTGTGCTGTCCCTTTTTTTTATTCTCTTTTTCAGCAGCATCTCTACTCGAGAGTCTACATTCTGGCAAAAAATACAAAAATACATAATGTACTCGAATCCCTAAACGTAATCATAGTCGACTCGACTCTCGAATAGTTTACTTCAATACTCTCGAGATTTTTTTCTCTTCATTCTTTCTGTAGTGGAACACAGCCCTGTGTGACCATATTGGCGGCATTTTCCAAACACGGGAGGTCTTCCCCATCCGTAACTAAGTATCTCGTAAATTGATAAATAAATACTCGACTGTAAAACACACCGTTTTTCTTAATTCTATCCCTATATCGCGTTTGTAGTATTCTTTTTGCCCATAAGTTTGCGGATGGTGACATTATTAATCCTTGAACACCAACACGAATCTAGAACAGCGCAGAAACTGTATTACATAGATGTACAATACTATTCGTTTCGTCTTGTATCAGGTATGCCAGACATCCTTGCCCTTGGCTTTGAAATTTGCCGAGGTGCTCTTTTAGAACTGTGTCAAAGTTATTGAAAATGATATTTTTTCTACTTGAAACCAACTCAGGCTGTGTGTCGTTGCAGGGAACTAAGTCAGCCTTAATATGGTAAATTTGCGAAAGATCTAATAGTATCTAGATGAGAATTAATCGAAATCTTTTATGTATTTTCTGACAAGCTCGCTTGGTGTAGTTGGATTGGAATGAATTAATGGGAAAAGGAATCTAGTTACGAGAATATTAATAAAACGATTTAGCCGAATTAAACGACTATGCGATTTAAACGATTTGGCTGAACATCTCTATCTAGATTATATTAACAGCAGCGAAACATAAATTATAACCTGGAGATTGGAATAAACAGCTGGCGGATACGTTCCTTTTCCCAGAGTTGCATAACGGTGTCTCTGAGATACCTCCGAACCTCAGAGTCTTTTAATCTTTCGAATATTTTACCAATTGTAGGTAGTAAGGTGATCCATTCAAACGTACTAACCTCCCCAAACCTACAAAGAACACCTTCTTCTGCTCAAAACAATGCTCCGGACACACTTTCCCCAGGTATTGTTGATGGTCCATAAATGCGTTAAAAAATTGTCTAATTTCTCTTTGCTTCACCGCACTCAACGGAGGATGATAGTCCTTCAACAAAAGTAAGTTACTTAATAAGTAATTCAGCTTCGCTCAAACTGAACAAAGGTCCGAAGAAAAATTTAAAATCGCTCAACGAACTTGGACTTGAATTCTCTAATCTTAACTTCCATTACGATATTTGGCCGAACATCTCTATCTAGATTATATTAACAGCAGCGAAACATAAATTATAACCTGGAGATGTTCCTTTTCCCAGAGTTGCATAACGGTGTCTCTGAGATACCTCCGAACCTCAGAGTCTTGTAGGTCGAATGGAAAAGCTGGTCTGTTGATATCGTACATGTGACACATGGTAAAGACGTGCTCCGCCGTCTCATGCTCGCCGCACTCGCAGTATTTATTGTCGGATCGTTTCAATTGGTAAAGGAAGTGACGAAAAGCACCGTGTCCCCTAAGAGATTGCACCGAGTAGAAATCAATTAGATCGATAGAAGGTGAGTCTGATACGTTCTATAACAATGGATAGCTAACTAGTTACACTTTACAGTTATAAGTTAAAATAATTAATTGAACATGGTACAATTGTAACAAAATTAATATTTAAACAAGTGGTGAATTAATGGTGAATTAATGAATTAACTTACGAATTACGGTACAACTTACAATATTGACTACAAAAATTGATTGGGTTTATAATTGATAATTCGTCGCAAATTAATATGTGATAACAAGAACTTAATAACTTTGAAAATTGATTACCTAATTCACAATTGGACAAGTTATTAGTATGGTTGATATAATTATATTGGATAATTAATTGCAATAGCAATTTCTCATGGTAAATACAATACAATTGATAAATGAACAATGAACATCTAATGTTACATAACGAGATTGGGAATTAATACCCCAAGGTGGTTGAAGGAGAAAAAACATCACGCCACATCCACCAATGGATGGAATATTACATTGTTCTAAACTCAATGTATTGAGAAATAGAGAAACGTGTACCATATTTGTGAGTAAATGTGGCAATTTTACCTTGAAAACAATCACATATTATAATATTACAGTGAATATTTACCTATATTATGTAAATTCTTACCAAATCGATCTTTAATATTGAATAATGTACGTTTAGAACCACTATTAAAAGTTCAAAACTCGCGATTGGTGACTACCCCCAGGGATGAAAAGCCTTAAAATGAAACTTCAGCTTTTGGCTTTTAGCTTGAAATTTCAAAATTGAAACTTTTGGGTTTAGCTTTCGGCTATCTCGATTTTTAAGGCTTGCTTTAGCCAGACTTTCGGCTTCCAAGGGCTTTTCCTTACATTTTCAATTCAACAGCTTTCAGCTATATTTCATTAAGCTTTTAGCTTTTAACTTTTGGCTTTAAGCTTTTGACTTTAAACTTTTAGCTGATACGCCATCAATTTACAACAAAATGGAATTGAAAATTAGATCAAGTACATTGATTTCATAATTAGTGATAGTGGAGAATATTCATTGCTAGAATTATTTTCCTTTTTTTTTTCATTTCACTAAATCACATTAAAATAAAATTGAATGAAATTTTTTCATTTTTTTGTTTCTTCTGAATTTAGAGAATTCAATTCTGCAAAAAAGCCTTTGAAAAAAGCCAAAAGAATGAAACGTTTGGCTAGCTTTCGGCTTGGAAATAATGAAACTTGCAAACTTTTAGCTTTTGGCTAAGTGCGAAAATCTGCTCGGCTTTCAGCTTTCAGCTTTAAGCTTTCGGCTAGCTTTTCATCCCTGACTACCCCTTTAAAAGTAGCCCTCTTTCCAGTATTCTGTTTCAGCAGAATTTTGCTTATACAGTTGTTTTCGTAAACCGGGGATTTCATATACACTTACACTTCTTCATACCTATAAATGAATACCAATACCACAATTTAAAAATAATCAATACATACTACAAAACCTTACAATAAAATACTAACCACGTTATTAAATCCGTACGATTCTCTTCAATACTAATCATTTTACCAGAAATTTCTTTTTTCCTCGATGTGGTAACTGCATGTTATTGGCACTACAATATGATTTTACCGATTCCCTTGCTTCTTTACCTACCAAATCACTTTCAAATTGTAACCATACTCTAATTACAGTTGGATTTTTGTCAGTATGAGAGAAATCAATATGTTTTAAAATTCCTATTGCACCATTTACTAACCCATCTGGAATATCAATATTATTAGTAATCATATAATTAATGTTTTCGCATAGTTTTAATTGATAGGGTAATCCATGTGTGTATCTGCACATCTACGATCATACCTACATATTTCACTTTGCATTGTTTTTTGATAACTTAAATGTTCGGGAATCTTTCGAATTGTGCCAGCATAAATCTTGATAAAAGTTGCTGATTCAGCATTAGTATCTTTCAAAATGGATAATGGTGATTCAGTTTAACATCAATATCAATTAATCGATACATTCGTTTCGCCAAGGATGAAATGTGTTCACGATAAAAATTATGAACATTTTGCTCTTTTGAATAATTAATGTACTTAACGGATAAGTTTACTTTTGCTTCGTTTCTTTACAAAACCATCCTCATTTTGTAATTCAAAAACATCACCACTCAAAATATTTTCATTACCATCACTATTGAAAATATCATTCTCGTTATCAAATTCATTTGTAAAATGTTTTCGTTTTTACAAATGCATCTCTACTAGAATTTGATAATTTTTCAAGTTGGTCGTTTGATTTCAGTAAAATGTATGTACTCTTTTTTCAGGAAGATTTGTGTTGATAAATTCACAAACTCTAGAAGATGTACGTAAATGCATACCTAAGATGTAATATACTGCCTCTTGTTCACAAAATTCACTTTTGTTTGAAAATTAATTTCCTGAAGCCCAAAACTGTTCTTTTAAAGTAAAATGTCCCTTATTTATACTTTAACATCTGGGAAGTAATGAGGATGAGCCCTGCTCATTTTTGCTTACATAATTACCTAAATATTGCGCTACTGAATAACAATCTGTAACGAATTGTATGTTCATATTGAAATTAAATAAATATGTGCAATGCCAATTCATTGTAATTGAGGAAAATTGAATGGCCTTGAAAATAGCATATACCAAGGTGTGGAAAAAAGTTTATATGAACCAAATTGTACATTGCCGTAGTAAAGATAATTTTTTTAAAATTTAAAGTAAAAATTCAAAAAATTTGACTTCTTTTAAAATTTTGAGATTTTTCGAATTTTGCTTTTTTCAAAAAGAAATTCTCATTGCTATGGCAAGAAACAAAAGACATGGCATTGTTATATTGCCTGATGTTGTCTCTGAAATTTTTGGAATTTTTCAATATCCTCAGTAAACAGTTCTTTCATTTCGTCTAATAATTGTATTTTAAATGTGGGAGGAGCCTAACCTCACCACTGTAGCAATAAAGAGAGAATTGATCAGAAGAATTTTTTTCTCTTTTAAAATATTATGCCTCACAATGAGAGCATTCTTAGAAAAGGATACCAATGGAATATGGTTCAACAGTACTTGTACGGATTGCTCTCTGCATGCCAGTAGTCTGTTACATATTTTACCATTTTTTACGTAATGGACCGCTGCGGATAAATATTTTATTCCATATGGTGTCCATCCGTCTGTTGTTATAGAGCATTCGACGTCCTTCAAGTCGGCTATGAGCTTTGCCTTCATCCGTTCATATTCCTCATCTAATAGACTATCAAGTTTTTGGCTACCAGCCCCGTCTTAGTTAATTATACTCGTACTTAAGTCACCGTACTAGTGATCGATGAATTTCACTTCGAAGTTGTCGTTCATGCGTAGTCATCAAGGTTGAAATTATAATCGGTCAAGAAGTCATCGACGATGGCCATTGGCACAAGGGCTTTAGTCGTGCGGTCTTGGCGTCTGACTACGATCATACGGGCTCCATCTTTATAGTAATTGTGGAGTTCAATTACGACGTTCTCGCAGTATTCGATAAATATAATATACCAAAAAATGTACAAAATTGTGAAGAAGAACTTGCAAAGGTCAGTGTAAGTGGAAGCCGATTAACTCCTGTAGGTCAGTCGGGAAGTCCGAATCGGGGTGTTGACTCAGGACAAATAACACTAGGCAACGGCAAGTGTGTGTTCCGGTTGAAAATGGGCTTAATCGATACTTAAGCCCCTAAAACAAAAAACAGAGTAGAGTTTTTCAATTTGAGTTCTTTTTGTGGTCAGGAGAGATGATCAAAGTTGCGAAAATGGCCGTTTTTGCCCCACTTCGAGAGTTTGTAGCGACATCTATATTGTTTTGCGAAAGAAACTAAGGTCATTATCGGATTCTACGCACTTTTTTAAGTAAACTACTTTCCCCGATTTTTTATTTTTCAAGTTTCAAGCGCATACGGAAGATTTTCATTGGTGCAAATATTTTAAAACTCTGAGCGCGCACGCTGGCGTAACTCCACGTAATCGTGGCGCGGAACTGTGTTCGCCCGATGTTCAAATTGAATTTTTCATTATTTAGAAAAATTAGTCTTATGCGCTTGAAACTTCGTAAATCAAAAATCGGGGAAATTAATTTATCTACTTCAAAAGGTGCGTAGAAACCGAAAATGACCTTGGTTTTTTTCGCAAAACAATACTGATGTCGCTACGAACTCTCGAAGTAGGGAAAAAATGCCATTTTTGCAACTTTGATCATATCTCCTGACCGCAAGAACTACTCTAATTGAAAAAAACTCACTCTGTTTTTTGTTTTACAGTCTACTATCGATTAAGCCCATTTTCAACCCAAACACTTGAAGAAGTCGAAAAAAGTTGCCTAGTGTAATCGATTAATAATAATAATAATAATAATAATTAATTAATAATAATAGTGCAAATGCATGGTGAATGTGTTTTGTTGAAAAAATTACTTTCAGAATTGCTTCATTAGATTCCTTCTCGAAACTCATTCTTAATGGATGACAAAATTTGGTTGAAGAGGGATATTTGTTTTCCCATATCAATTCTCCAGTACAAGATCGAATAATTAGTAAGAGAACCAATGTTGTTATTATCGGCGGCAGCATCATCATCTGGTTCGGTCATTGGTAATAGTTGAAGCAGCGTTGAACTGGAATATTCATTCTGACGTAGCAGACGTTCCAATCAATTTTGATTTTGATTTTATGATGCGTCATGAGATCACTCAAACCTCTGAAGTGTGACAGCACTCCAACATTTTTGATTCCATTAACCTTGAGAATTTCAAGTGCTAGTGCTGTGATAATAGTGTGAAGTTCAGCAAGATTATTGGACAACGCGAATTCCTTCTGAAATGTTGAGCTTCTTTGTCGGAATTCATAAAAAAATTGACTCATCACTTACGACGATTTTCTTCGAGGGGGCATACGGTAGGCATAAGAAATATTCACGTGAGCCTATTCACAATATTGAAAGCATTTTCAAACGTACTTCTGGATTCGTCTGGGTGTTCGAGGATTGAGAAGCAGTTGTGTCATATGTGTGAGTTGAATGAACACGAAATTCCAATATATGTACGTAATTCTTTCGCTATAAAGAAATTGAAAAAAAGTATCGAGCTCGAGTATCGTTAGCCCAAGGGCTATAATTTACATATCCATCATCTTTGTTACAATGTGTACGGTTACTTACATACGATGTTATGTACACGCCTCAGAATGACATTTACGAGTTGAACAAATCGAATACATTTTCTCATGCACAAAGAAACAGAAACGATGGTAACGTTTTTGAAAAACCCGTACAATAAAACTCGTACGAGTGTTTTCTTATAAATACAATTCGAAGCCATTTAATGTTGTTTTTTCTACCGCGTAATCAAAAGCTCACGAACCATATCAATGGTGTCTATTGTTAAATGTGTACCTGTTAAAATACAAATAGAGGACCGCCGCGCCGCCGTGTAACCACATATACATACACGATTGCAGACTTGTGTGTAGAGAAGGCGGACGATTGAGGTAGAAAGGCTTCCCGTATATCTATCAAACTTCTTCACAAGTTTCTATTCTAGGACAGGTAATCCTCATGGGAGATGGCGTTCAAAATTCAATGAAACGCTGAATTGAATACACGTCGACTGGACATGCATCTGTACACTTATTGTAATTCAAATACCTTTTTTCACCGATTAATTTAATAAATTGGTCTACGCGTCACAATGCATTATACAGTACGCTACGTATGAAAGTTTTGGGCTGTGTCAGAGTAGGATGTGTAGGTATAGGTAACGGAGTCCTGCACGATACCGTATTATGTTTTTGTCTGCATTTTCGATGGATTACAATTTTTTTTCTTCAAGTTTTTGCGTAGGCAATTTCGTATGCATTTTTAGATTGATATACAACTACGAGTATGTACCTACATGGAAATATAAAAATGAGATGCTAAATAAGTTTCGTAGGTAATATTTATTCGGGTTAATTGAAAATAAATGTTGATACAAAGTATTACGATCTGTATAAAATTGAAAAGATTCTGGGGGGGGGGGGGAAATAACGAAAATAAAAATCGATTTTCTTTTGGTAGGTCCTTGATTTTCATACCTAGGAAATTCAAATTCGATCTTGGGTTTCATTTGTATACCAGATCAGGTGGAATGCTACTTCATGCATAAATATGAATATTTTGATGGACATAATGCTCGTATGTAGTTACCTGCCTCATATTTATGACAGGGATTTGCTTTATCCAAAGTAGGTTCGAGATTTGACGCGAATTTGATACGATGATGGTTGATGCGGAAAATACTGGATATCAACCATTTTCGGTGGCCGATTCTTACGTCATTGAAAATGGAAAATTTTAATTTGTCTGTCGCTTTGCAATAATTTGAAAGCAATTAGCATTAACCTACGTATTCATTGGGGTACGAGTAGATCATGAAAAAAAGTAGTTGGTGGATTCTAACCAAATTCAGCGGAGACTTATCATTTTGAGTTGAAATTTACTCATAAAAAATGTTAGCTTCGGAGGTAGGTGCCCCTTGAGAGGAAATATAAGCTCTCAAAGAAAATTAATCTTTGAGAAATTCGTGGTTTATTCGCTCCCTTCCCAATCTATTTTGGGAAAAATGGCTCAGTTTCAAATGAAAGTTGATTGAGATTCTGCGTCAATATAGGCCATTGCCATCGAATTCCAAGACCACTGTTAATTTATAAAATTTTCTACTTTTAGCTCAATTTGTGAAGGAGTTGGACAATCTCGTCATCAATGTCAATTTCTTCTGTTTTTTCGATCTTAGGTACAGGAAAAGAGATTAAAATCATCATCAAACTTACTAATTTTACGTAAAATTTCATCGCGTCTGAGACTTTATTTTTTTGAGTTAGTTTTTTGTAAGTTTTAAAATTATTTCGTAGAAAAAAATTTTGACTCTATACCTACCAACTGGTGAGTAGTTTGACCTTTCTACAGGACAGATGCGGAAACGTAGCTCATTATAGGGTTATTTAGCTGAAATGCGTCGTTTTTTCCTGGCTCCAAAATAATACTAGCGTCATTATCACTGCTTGCGAAATACACATACCCATCAAAGGTTGCTATACGTATATACGATCCCTTCTCGAATTTCACTTTTTATCGCCTTTGTTGCGACATTGATTGTTCGAGTGTAAAATTGAACTTTTCTTCAATACGAAAAGCATGCCCTTGTGTATCTCGTTGACCAATGTATTTAACGGTTGTGAGGTTTCACGTGTTTGCCAATCGTCGTCGACTCTTTTCCTCGTCCAGCTTTTCAGTTTCTTTCGTCTGGCTCACTTTACTCGCTTTTCTCTCCTTTCTTTTTTTTTTTTATTCTTTTTTTTAGCAGACTTCATTTTTCTCAGGAGCGTATATCTAATTGGATTTAAGAAGAACACGTCGTCGATCGTCTCCCTTGTCAAGTAATTCTTTTTCTAGACGAATGAATTTAATGCATTTACCGGCACGAAATGATATATTCGTCGAAATCGCAACTAGATAAGGTGATGAAGCGGTGACGTGGAGAGGGAGGGTTTAATTAATATTCCGCGGATAAGCGAAAAAAAAACAAAGACATTTACAATGTCTTTGGCTTATTAAACTGATGACTGAGTGGCTGTTTTGCTGATTGAAATTGAAATTACATTGTTATTTGCATCTTGAGAATTATTTAGTTCGTTGATATGAGTCGACGAGATGGAAGTAAAATTCGATTTCATGGTATGAAACTTCATACTCCTTTCTTCTGTGGTACCAACTTTCAATACCGGTTTTCAGAATCGTTGCCTTTAGCCTGAATCATATGGACAAAAAATTACATTATGGTGTACCTGCTACCTATTCCGAGATAGTCATTAATCATTATAAATAGCGTTGTTACTAATTTTTAAAACTACCTTACACACTTCGAACCTTTGTTATTTCATTTCAACTGGATAAGTTAATGGTTATCTTTCAAAATATCGCAATCCTCTCTCTTTAGGCCATTAGACCTTTGGACACTTCGCCAACATTTGCAAAACAAAAAGAAATCTTTATCTTATTCATTCAACCTGTACAATAACAACCCCCGAATACAGACGTATGTGTAATATGACTCATCACGAGGAAGACCAGTCCGAATTTGACTTTTGTTGTTGTTTCGAAAAAAATAACGTATGCAACAAGCTACTCCCTTGGTGCTCATTTTCAATAACAAAATCTCCATATATAAAGACTGAAGATTTTCAAAAGTTGAACAGTATTTGAGTATTAGTTTTCATCGCTTGTTGCAAGTAATTCCTGATTTCACGCGTGTGTTTTTTGCCATTTTTACTTTGTGTGAATATTTGTGGTTTTTTTTTCGTAACCAATTTTATTTTTCGTTCAGTCGTTCGCGATTTTTGCGTTTTCACAACGTGTAATTTTTTCATAACATTCGTTCTAAATTTCTCGCAATGGATAACCAATTCAATTCCATGAGTGAAATATGTGCAGATGTGCAACGTCAGATGACCGAACTCAATAAAATAAATCTACAACTCCAGGAACAAATAAAAACCGAACAGGCTAATCACGAAGCTGCCATGCTACGCGTATCCAACGAACATGCAGCGGAAATCCACGAAATGGTCGAAAATAATAAATACGTAACGTCGGAATATTTCAAGTTGAAAAAACTAACCGACGAACAGAAGACCGAAATCGACGATCTGAAACATCAGAATCGAGAACTCGAAAGTGATTTAGATCGTTGCACCAAACTGAAATCCAAATATTTGCTACGTCTCAACGAAACAACCGAGAAACTCGATGAAGAACGAAGTCTGCGAATAACTCAAAAATATGGAGTCTTGGACGCGATGAAAATTTTACGTAAAATTAGTAAACTTAGTGATTATGATGATGATGATTCAAACTCTTTTCCTTTACCGAAGATCGAAAAAACAGAGGAAATTGACATTGATGACGATTATGGAGATTGTCCAACTCCTCCACAAATTGAGTTGAAATTAGAAAATCTCATAAATACAGAATGCGGTAGCGAGTAAATATATGTATATAGAACAGAAAAATTTTCAACCAGTTGATGCTCGTTTAGAGTGAAAAGTAATGTTTGTATTGGTTATTTCTCAGTTTTTTTACATACATTTTTGTCTCTTTTGTCGTGAGAAGTTTCTATTTTTTTTTACTCATGTTCTATTTCTGACATGGAATTTCTTGAATTTCATTTTTTTCTTCCCTCTTTTTCTCCCTCAAGGAATGTTCAATTCCCAGATTAAGTCATTCATAAACTACTGTAAGTACCTTATTCAAAATATTTTCAAGTGCACGAATTTTGTAAAAAAAAAAAAAAAAATGATAAAAAATGAAAAATTAAGCTGTAGAAGTACGAATGAGTAAATTTAAATTGTGTAGATTCACTAATCGATTATTTTCTTAAAATTTGTTAAGAACCTCTAATTTGTTTTTTCCCCTTAATAAATAATTGTGCTACGTTTCAACTCGAGTATCCTTTCAAATTTAATTTAAATGATGCTGTGTGAGAAATTGGAATTTTATGAGTGACTTCAGCTGAAAAACAATGGTGAAATAATCTCAAGAAAAAATGTGATATTGCTCTAAAGGCGTGATTAACAACTCAACATGATGTTACAGGGCGTCTAACAGGTCCTACTGGTCCTATTAGTCCTACTAAAGTCCTACTTTTTTTCAATTAGGTCTTTTAAAACTTTCAATTTTATTTCCCCCCTTTTTTCCAGAATTTTGAGGGCTCATTTGTTAACTTTTTTACATTTTTGAGAGCTTTCGCCCTCGCTTCGCTCGGGCTAATTGCTCTTCTTTTCCCGCATAAAAAACGTATTGTTCTAATTCAAGAAATGTTCAAAGTTTGAATCAGAAAAATAAAATCCTCCCTCCATAAAGAAACTTTTTGTTTTCACTTCTCAAAACATGATTGAATTTTTGCATTCAAATACCATCGTTTTTATGCCTCTCGGAATACTGATTTCTGAGAGCTTTTGCCCTCGCTTCGTTCAAGCCCGTTCGCTTTACTTTGTCAATCTTGGATTTTTCAAAAAAAAAAAAATCATGACTCGAATTTCAATATTTTGAAACAAAATGACGAACTTTTTATAAGTAACTCATCTGAAAGTCCTGCTAATAGTCCTACTTTTTTATTTTGAAATTTTCAGGGTGTCTAACACTCCTATTTATCCTATTTATCCTACTAAAGTCCTTTTTTTTGCCTATGCCACCTTTTTGTCCTTTTAGTGTCATTTTTTTCAACAATTTTATCCAAAAGTCCTTTTTTTTCAAAATGAGTTTCAAATTTTCAATTTTTTCCCGTTTTTTCCGGAATTTTGAACTTGTAGAAAAGGGCTCATTTGTCGACAACATTAGTACCTTATTATTTAGGTATTCATTTCAGTGGAAAAGAGGAATATTTCAAAAGCTCTCATTGTACATACCTGACCTCGTCTACTATTACCACCATAAGGCTGGAATCTTGCATTGCCTCCTCGACCGGCCATTGTAAAGACCATTATTCTTTGAATTAAAGCACAAGCGGCACCCAATAAGCAAAAAGTGAATGCAAAAGCTTTCTTGCAATCAGCGAATACTTAGCTGCAGATGGCTTGTTTTTAAGGACCGATGCTTGACTTATGGTCAAGTATAGGAGTCGTCCGAACTGGTGTCCTCAACAGTTATGTACTCGTCGTCTCCAATTAGAATTGTATGCGAATTAGAATTTTCAGCGAAACTTCAACTTTATTTTGATAGGTCGTAAGGTCATTTCTGCGTAATTTAACAACGAATCATTTTTACTTCAAATTGGAGAGGCGTCTCTACTTACGTGACGGGATGTTTGGTATTATACTGGGCAATTCACCTTAAAAACGACTGTATACAGGTGTTTGTCCAAAACAGGGCGAATTATCGAATTATTCGGGATACGATGTAAGGTAAACCGAAGGGGAATCTATGCAGCATTCATGTTTATTTCAAGTTCGCGCCACCGTGTACATTATTATTCATTACTCGACGACGATGATGATGTATTAATGGCGATCAGTAGTCCAGATAATGAATATCTATCGAATGTACGAGTAATATGGATAATGTAGAGCGGAAGTAAATACCAGAACCCGAATTACCAATATATAGAAAGCACCATCGATCGAATTTAATTTATTATACTCGATGCTTCGATTGACTGCTGTGGTGTGTGTGGTGTATCTTCTAAAGCGATTATTAATTGCCAAATAACGTGGCGAAGCTCTCTGTCGCGCTTTAACCAAGCGTAACGTTGATTTTGTTATCAGATTGTAGGATTTTTTTTATTTCCATTTCATATCCCATCTATCTACTCAGTCATTCATACGGCACGGTGTTACGTTTTTTTTTTTTTTTCTGTCGAAAGTATAAACATACCCAACACACATACATATACGTCATGTTCGTGGAAGGGTAGAGGTAGGCGAGTGGTACAGTAGAATTCGAAGCAAGCATATGAGGGATGTTTCAAAATAATCATATTTCGTTGACTTTCATTTATTGGGGATAATGCGAAACGGTAGCTTTTAGAAATAGTTTTTGCACACAACGAAATAAAGTTACTCAAATAAACGGAAACGGATTTTTTCCCCGTGCTAGGACCTAGTCTACGTAAAGGGTGCATGGTGCGTAGCGGGGTCGAGGGTGGTATATGAACGTTGACGCGATAGAGAGATACGAGCAGGGAAATCCGTTTATAAAAATGGTAAAAAAAAATAAGAGAGAAATATATGCGTTTATGCATATTCATCTTTGCATATACGAGAGTATGTTATGTGTACGAGTAGGTACGAGTAGTTGAGTTAAGACCTGTTATCAGAGCTCCATTATTGAAGTTCGATGTGTGGCAGTTTTTCCTGCTGCTATTCATTGTGGGTAGTGATGAGATGCGCCTCCGGGGATTATCCTAACCAATTGTAAGAGGGTTGAAAACTGATGTTTGATATAAACCTAAATCTTTCAAATATTTATAGTGATATAAAAGGGTCCTTGTTTATGCCCGGCTATTGTATTGTTTCGTAATAAAAAAATTCTTGCTGAGTACTTACACTAATAGGATGTCGTTTTTGTTGTTTTTTTTGTGTGTTGATACGCGAATAATTTTCTTTTTTTTTTCAACTAGCGTATTTTTTTGATTCGAAGAACTGTTGATTTTCGTGATTTTCTCGTTTGATTAAGTGAATAACGTAACCGTAATCCGAATTGACTGGAAAATTTTTGTTGAGAAACGAAGTTCATCTATAACTGATGATCTCATATAAATCATCAGTATCATCACCTAATTGGCTAATTTCAATTTTTGAAATTTCTCAGCTCGAATACTCCCGCTGTTGAAAAATGGTGTTTTGACTGTTTCGTTCATTTAAACATTTACATGACTAAATCTCGAGAATGAAAGACACTTTTTTTTTTAAATATGTACAGATACAGAACAGACAAAATGTATCGCATTAAGTTTATGCATGTATTGTGGGTTGAAATGCACACGTATTATTAGATATACTTAAGACTACAATAATTGACTTTGACTCGGACAGATAAAAAAGCGAAATATTAAACAAGAAAACAAAAACACGATGAGTAAAGTATAAGTACGAGTACTAAGTACCAAATAAATTAAAACAAAAAAAAAATGGACGCGCACGCAGGTGGTAGACTAACCAAGTGATTAACTGCGAATGAAAAGTATCTAACCTATCCATTTACTTAACCTACTTACTCTTAAATGTAGGTACATACTACAATCTGACACATTTTTACAAACATTAGTGTACTAAAACACTAAAAAGTTGATATTGCTTACGTAGTTGAATTATTAACAGCCATATACGGATACAGTAGGTAGGATTAGGATAGACGTATCTAATCTACTGTCAACCTGATCGCCTCGGATAGGCTAAATGCTTTCATTTACAGTTTACATCTGATGAAACGTAGCTATAGCTAGCGTCGCACCGAGTTGATGTTAGAATTTAGTACGTAAATGCAGCTAAATTAGGAAAAATATGCGTCTTACTGGAAGACGTATAGTACATAAATTAAGTTACTTATAAGTACATATATCAAGTGAAATGCAGACTGAAAGTTTTCAATAAAGTGAGATGAAATGAAGTTTCGAGTACTGGTGTGGGTACACACCCCCTGCAGAGCCTCCTAGGTCCGCAGGAGGGCAGCGAAATTTATGTAAAAACACTGCCCACATCTCATGTATTCGCACACGTACCACATGAATCAACTCCTTAACTTACGAGTATAACATTACCTATATTTTAATAAATGCATCGAGCGAGTACCTTAGAAAACACCTCCGTGAAGCTAGCTACTCAGGACTACGCTTGTTAGTACATTGATAACACTATGGACGTGCATATGGGAATGGCTCACTTCGTCTTCTGCGGCGATTAAGACCATTTTTAGTCGATTTCGTCGAAAAAGACCGGAAAAAATGAATTTTGAACGTGAATAAAAAAATTGTTTCAAAGTGAAAGTTTTTCAAGCTTCTCATTTTTTTTTACTCAATTTTCCAATGAAGTTTTAATGAATGCACCTTACATTAGAGTGGGTTGCAAAAAGAAATCTACGGATTTGAACCAAATTCAGCGGATACCTTCATTTTGAGTTGAAAGTCACCCACAAAGAATTTAAGCCTCTAAGGTGCTCCTGGAGGAGAGATATAAGACATCAAAGAGGAGGCATTTTAGGAAAAAAGTCATGGTTTTTTACTTTTCTCACTAAGTATACTCAACGTGTTTTGAAAAAAAATGGCTCAAATGAATGTATTTGAGATTGTGTCGATCCATGCTATTGCCTTCAATATCTAAAACCACTTCGAGGGTTCTGCTGAGCAGTTAAAAATTTGCAAGTACATAGCTTATTTTTGGCTGAATTTGTGTCCTCTGAAAAATTTTTCTTCGTTAGTATTTCGCATAAATTATGCAAAAATAATGAAAGATTGTATTCTCAAAACTGGAGAAAATATTTTCTAGAACATTCTAGAACGCAGTGGTGCCAACTTTCAATTTTTTTTCCAATTTCAAAAAACTGAAAAAATTTTCGAATTTTTTGACTTAATCCGATTTTTTGAAATTAGCAAAACTGATGAGAAAATTGGCACCACTGCGTTCCAAAAATAAAAAAAGTTCCCGGTTTCAGCAATGAAATATTTTGATATTTTGGCAGAATTGATGCGATATTGTATTTGCGAGGAAAAAATTTCCAAAAAATGGATTTGTTCAAAAATAAGCGATTTGCAAATTTTCAGCCATTCAGTAAAACCCTAAAAAAGTGACCTTGGGTATGGGTTTTGACAACGATAGCACAGATCAACGCAGAATCTCAAATAGGTACTTTTCATTTGGGACTGGCCCCTTCTTTGAGGCCTCATATCTCCTGCCCTGGGTCACCTCCGAAAACTAAATTTTTTGAGTACTTGATATTCAGCTCAAAGGAACGGTCTGCGGAATTTGGTCAAAATCCGACGACTTTTTTTTAGGGCCATCCACCGTAATGTAAAGTAGGTACATAGGTACCTACAGAATATGAAATTTGAGCACATTTTAATGAACGGACATAGTGGTTCGTATTCCTTGATAGTGTGATTGTATTCATAGCAGACAATTAGACTGCTTTTAATCATGTTAGATGGAAGGTCCATAGCACAAGAATCAATATTAATCTCGAAATTGATATTTTTGACCCTATTCGCAGAACCCTCGTATTTTTGAAACTGAAATCGACGAAGTGGGCCCTTTCCATATGCACGTCCATAACTATCGTCATGTACCATGTTGATGTACTTTCTGTTCGTATTTCTACCCACGAGTAGTACCACCACATGTGCACGCTTAAATGAAAATTGAAAGTTTGCCTGCAGTGCTCTGTATCGTTGTCTTGTTGGTATCGTTAACCTTTGGTTGCTGAGCCCGAGCCACGGTACACCCATTGATGGTTATCATTTAAGTAGGTATACGCAGGTAATTCTAGGTAGGTACATAGGGGTTCGTCGTCGTATAGGAATAGGTACGTCATTCCGTCATGAGGATCGCTATAAAGTTGGTAACGCTGACATGGAATCGCCGCTGCTGCTTGATCCGCCGCCGTTTGCCGAACCCGACGAATACTTTGGCTTACAAACGCAGCCACTCTCCACTAGCACGTAATCTTGGCCGGTCAGGGTGACCGGACCTAGCGGTATGACCAAAAACAAATAAGGCACGTACGTTTGCGTACATTCTCCTCTTACTATATCACATTCGCTCGATCTGAAAAGCAAATAAAACAAATCGATTAATGTCTATACGTCTTTTTGGTTGTGTTCGCGATAAGTGACCATCTTGGCATTTGCCAATGACCATTGGCTACGTTCGAAAATTTCAAGCCTGATTTTTCCTTATACGCCTTGGGTTGCTATGAGAGTCACCTTTGGATTTTACTTTTCATAGGTTGTAACCCCCCAAAAAAGCACGTATAAAATGCCCTCAGAATGTACTTAGTAAATTAAGCCCTCCAAGCAAATCTTGGGATAGACTCGACATCAGCTGTGACACAAAACGAAAGTCCATAAAAAAAAAAATGTACGAAAATAAGTTTTTTCAAAGCATCTACCACTTCTATTAGGTTATCAAAAAAACATCTTATTGGCCACAAATTGCATTACCAAAAATTGATCAAATACCTAGAGGTAACAGCCCAGTATTTCCACCCTCTCTTTTTTACCCTCAGAAATTCTGTGAAAAATGAGCCACCAAGGTCATAAATTGATTTGAAAACCTTATTAATATATTTCATCAGAACTGTTTGGTAACAATAATTTTGAAGTGGATCAAAAGAAATAGGGAATTAGCCCAGTTTTTCTTCTTTTTTTTCACTCCATTTTCAGAAGGCATTCTCAAAATTGAATGATAATATGCAACAATGCAGAAATTGAATTTTTGCTGAATTGACCTTCTGGTTACTGAATATTACCCACCATAAATTGATAAAAAATTATCATAATTGTTGAGTTGAATTTTGCGAAAATGGCTTGTAAATTAGTCAAGTTAAAATGCGTTTAAAATCGTTTAAATTGACTGAAAATCAATGAAACGTTGTGAAAAATCGAGCAAAGTATCGCAACATCCCCAGTTATGAAACAAGTGGTGCAAAATTATGAAAAAATAGATGAATTATCGAGATGGAGAGAAATCGTGAAAAAAATTACCTACTCGAAGAATAACATTAATCGTAAAATTTGTTTTTCCATGTGGTGGACACCTTGCTTTTACAGATGTAAAAAAAGCAGTTCACTCCTCCGAATTTACATGCGAAATTTCAGCTTCCTGGTCAATTTGATCAGGTGGGGGTATAACTCAATATTTGTCAAGGTCAAAAAGCCGAAAAAATTTGTTTTTTCACTTCTCTACAACCCCTTCCAAATTTTAGATATCCGCAACTTCGAAGCCCAATTCATTCCCACTCAACCCCTTTGAATGTAACGTCGAACCGAGCTTAAATACCGAATTTGAGCGAATTTCGTTGAAATCCCTCCTGCTATTGTTCTTAATACGTAGTCTGGCAAAAAAAATCAGACATCTGAAACATTGATGAAAATGGACTTTTGGGATGCTATTGTTTTTAATACGTAGCCTGGCAAAAAAAATTAGACATCTGAAATAATGATAAAAATAATAGACTTTTGAGGCTCAAAATGAGTTTTGTGACTGGTCCTACCCCTCGACAGGCAGGGATGCTACGCGGTTACTTTTTAAGTAACCAAGTTACTAAAGTTACTAATAGTAACTTTTGGTTACTTTTTTAAAATTTTGGTTACTAAAAGTTACTTTTTCCGAGTTTTTTCACAAATATCCTTTTTTTTCTTCAAAATTTTACCCAGAACTCTTTTTTTTTCTCATAAAAAATGATGTTGTTTTACCTCTCAGGAATTGTGAATTTTCGAAAGCTTTTGCCCTCGCTTCGCTCGGGCTTTTCTTCATATTTCTATAAATATAGGCATAATAATTTCCTGAAAAATTAAAAATTTTGAAGCCAAGAAAATCAACTTTTTACTTACATCATCAGGAATGACGTTGTTTTAAGTCTCATATCATCAATTTTCGCAGCTTTCGCCCTCGCTTCGCTCGGGCTTTTACTAATATTTTACAAATGACAAATAGGTACCTATGTATATGTAATTTTCTGAAAACTTTTAAAATTTGAAGCTTTTGAAGCCACGAAAATCAACTTCTTGCTTAAAAAATGAGGTTGTTTTATGTTTCGAATCATAAATTTTTCGCAGCTTTCGCCCTCGCTTCGCTCGGGCAGATATGAATTCTACTGCTACAATTCTCAGACATTTCCTAAAATGGAAAAATCAACTCGACAAATTCCAAAAACATAATCTCATCAATATCTGACCAATTATTTGAAAAAATCTTGTTGTTGGGTGGGGGGGGTGTGGTGGTAGAGTAAAAGTTGGGGAAAATCTAGCGTGAAAAGTTGGGAGAATTTCAGCCCCCCCCCCAACACATCGCTTCATCACACCTCTGAAAATAAAATGTAGTAGTTTTGTATGGATCAGAGTTTTTCGGTCACCTCACCTATATTTTTTGCATTGAAAATTTTTTTGGTCACTTTTTTGGTTACTTTTTGGTTACTTTTTCCAGCTTTTTTGGTTACTAAAGTTACTTTTTTTGCGAAAAATTTGAGTAGCATCCCTGCAGGCTGTATTAGTCTTATTTTTCCTTCGTTGTGAGGAAAATCAGGCTGAACACAGAAACAAACACTTACTCGCACACTTCGTAGATCACTTGTTGCAACAAATCGGGAAATTTCTGAACAATGGTGACTGGTTGGCCGGAAGTAAGCGACACGCCGTACATCGGAGCTGTGGTATTATATCGCGTTTTGCATAGTCTTGCCGGACTACTCGATTGGCAAAGGTCTCTGTGATTGAAGTCTCTTTCTGCGATTTGCAATTAGTCATGCAACAAAAAGCAAACGCGAATCATGTAGGTACAAATTAAATAATTGACGAACGTCGACACGCTCCAACTGCAGATAACAAGAATGAGTCGAGCGGAGCGCAGCTAAAGCAAACACTATCTACCATCTACACAGGTACAACTAAGGAAGTTAGCTATGTAAAATAAGAGATATTACGTACTTGTTCTTGACAGCATACCGGCTGCGTTAGCTGTGTCTTCGGTATCGATGCCGTTCGCGAAATCTGCGTATTTCTGGAGTAAAATTCTTTTGGTTTTGTACGGATCTGTGGCGTTGTACGATCTTCCAGATCGCGAAGAAGACGATGGCCAATTTTTACGAAACATTCTGGCTATAGAAGCTCTGTAAGTTATCGAGTCAAGTAACAGATGTGAGAAGTTATGTCGAAGGAGTAGGAATTAAGTAGTACATATAACGAGAATAATGCACTTACGACGGATAAGGAAGGTCACCGGGTCCGATACAGTCTGCCGGATCGATTAATGCATCGCCCCACGTGTATTTCAAATTTTTGCTGTACGCTCCGCATTTTATCGTTGATTTGGGATCCGATGTCTCTTCGCATTGATTCTCGACGCTAAGCCACAGCAAGAGAAATACGATCTTACAAATTTGACCAGCCTGAAATCCAAATATATACGCGATTAAAATACCTATATCGCGGTGAACTAATTTTATATACACGACTTTTATATGTATAATAATTTACGAAGGGTGTGGGTATCTCGTGGACTCGATATCAAGCGGACGAAGGTTGATATCTGGCTGTTTACATTCGACGTCTGTGTGCATACAAATATTATACCTAATTGGGTGGATTTTTTTTCGGCCGCAGCAATGGCATTATATAGCCGGAAACACTGACTACAGTTAACCGCAATTTTTGTACTTGTGAGCGACGTACGCCAGTTCACCAAAGAAATCTTATCGCGTCATCGATACTCGAAGTAGAACCGTTAGATAATCGCTATTCGTAAACGCCACCTACACCGCATCGCCGAGTTGCTGACAAATTGCAATCACAACACCACTTATGGGTTGAGGAACTTGAATCTAGCGGAGCTGGGAACTCAAGTTCAGATTCAATTTTGAGTTACATAGCTCGCTGTTTGATTCTTTTCGAAAAGTTTGGACAAACTCGTCTCCTCTTTTTTTCCAATTTGAACGTCCGAAGTAATTCAGCGAACTGACTTCAAACATTTTCGTGCGAGAAGTTGATCTGGGAAAATGTTGTTGTGATATTTGAAAAAAAGTTCAATTCAAGCCACATCCAGACATCCTTCATTTAGAAATTACAGATTCGCTCAATTTTCTCAGAACGATCGCCCAAGTTGATTTCTGTTGTCAGATTCGAGGATAGTTGATAAATATTTGATATAAAATCCAATCTCCTGACGATTTTCTTGTACTATATTTTTTTTGGGATTGATGTGCCTAATGGTAACATTTCATTGATTTTGACAACTTTATGACAGCTCAGGAAGAAAAATTTTCACATCACAGTAAAATTGGAATGAAATTGGATAAAATAAGGATTTGGTGGAAAACAAGGGTTTGTGGAAATTTTTGACAAATGAGAAAATTCATGTTCGAAAATCTGCTAAACCCTCCAGAAATGTTTAAAAGTCGCTGGAGGCTCCAAAACGACTCGATATCCATGAAGTTGATTCAATAGCGCGTTGAAATTAGAGTGTAGTGTGAATTTTGACTTTTTAACGTTATTTGGTAACATTTTATAGAAATTCCAAGTATCAAAATGTCGCTGGAGGCTCCAGAACGGCTGGAAATGCGTTAAATATCGTTTTCAATCGATTTGGCAGTTTGGAAATAGGGTATATTCTAAATTTCAGTTTTCTAGATCACTTTGATGAAATTTTGATTTTTCCCCTCATTTTAGGCACGAAGATTCTCAAAAATTCACAGATAATAGAGAAATGTATCTGAAGTCAAATGATAGAAGACCATTTTCAGCGTTTTTTGCAATTTTTGGAAAAGTTTATTTTTGCCATTTCTTGAAATATTTATGGTCCTGCGTGATCAGAAGATATTAACCGATTCGATTATTCTTTTTTGCATCGTAAGGGGTATGGTCTCCTAGGGACAAGTTTTCCGCGGTATTGGAACTTGCGAAACCCAATTTCGTAATTTTTGGCTTACCCTACTGCAGATACCCAATTGCCCTTAATGCAGGGATCGTACTGGATTACTTACTGAAGAAATTTTTCAATTTTTTTTTGTTGCGCGAAAATACGGTTGAATCTCTTAATCTTCTCCAAAATTTTTCCTAACGAGTCGCTTTTTGCCCGAAATTTGGAAATTCTCTATTGAATTGTCGAGAAATCTCGATTCGTTTTACATTTTTCAATTAAAAACAAGAAGTTCTAATTTTTTTTGGTGAGTTTTCTTTCTTTTTGGTTACATATTTTTTTGAGACGAAGGGGGTGAGTTCAAGCCCTGAAATTGGCCCATGCCGCAGACCATATTTTTTTTTGTAGTAGTTGATCTCAAGTGCTTCAGGTCATCGACGTGGCCAAGATGAATCTAATGAAACTTCACTGGAACACAATCACGATGATCTTTGGATGACAAAATGCATCTACTTGTATTTTTCAAAAACCTCGTAGCTTGAAATTTTTGGCCCCAGTTGATTTTGTTCTGCAAGTTCCAGGAAGTGAAAATGTTTTCAGCCTCATCGCATTATTTTCTGTCTCCTCGATGCTTAGAAAATAAGAGTGGGCAACTTTTCTTTTTGTTTTTTTCACGCATGAAATCCTGCAAATGAATTGAATTGAACTGAATTTATTTGAAATTATATTCGTGATTTTGATTCGGATGATTTGTTTCGTGATTCGTCCGAATCCCTGATCCATGCTATGTAATTGACTTGAATACTTGAAATTTCAACTTCTTCAGCGAAAATTACAATCTGGAGAGTGGAGAACCAGGTTATAAATAACGTAGTTCATGCTTACTCCTAAGATAGATTTTCTACAAACTCGGTAAATTTGGCGTCCAAGAACGCGAATATGAGCATGTACAGGGACTGTCTCTAGACACAATTTTTGAGGATGATTGAACATGATCTGTACTGGTAATACAGATGAACAAAGACAACATTATCAGCGTGGTACTTGTAGGTACTTGCGAGTGTACTGTCTTGGCTCATGAATGTAATTTGCTTGTAACAATGTGCATTTGAGTTTATGAAATATCTAGCTCATTCTCAAGTATGTTAGGAAGAGGACTAATCAAACATGCATCGTATCTATCTTCACTGGCATCCATGGTAATCAACACCGAGGTATCCATCCGTACCTATCAATGATTGGATTGTCGTCATCATCATCATCATGATCATCATAGATGCGTTGTTTGCATTGAAGCATATCGTATAGGTACTCGATGCTTCTATTTGATCTTCGTTACTCGTGAGTAGGTACTGCTGTACGCTCTTGGTGTTTTGGAATAACACAGAAGATATGAGTTCTTCTTCAACAACAACAACAGCAACGTCGTCGATGACGATGATGAAAACGATAACGATGCGGTGGTTCGGTGCGGCGACGAAAGACAATGACGGACTAAAATCGAAACGATGTGCGAGATAATAATATTGGGTCGAGTTGCCCAAAGAATTGAAAGAATTCCTAGATACGTTTTATGCGATAGACTTGAAACTAAAGGTAAAACGTACACGTACCAAATCTACTTACGAGTACAACGAAACTGAAAGAAATGAAACGAATACGAAACGAAGATGATGAATAACAAGTACGAGTACGAGTTTACCTGTGTGTGTATAGGTAAAGCTATGGCCTGGCATGGAAAGTCAATGGCAATGGCATGCCGTAGGCCAAAGCAGAGGGATAGGTAAAGAGTATGCGGCGGTGGCGGCGTCAACGTTAATATAGGTTACGCAGCGTTCGGATGAACCGGAAGAACCGTTAACCAAACAACCAGTCATCTAGACTACGCGTCGCCCTTTAATTTAGCAATTACCTCACGCTAGCGCTATTTGACGATATTACCTGCTCTGCCTCTGCTGCTGAGGCTTTAGCGGTGGCCTGTGGCCTGTGGCTGCACTTCACACAGTGCAAAGGAGAAAACAATTTGTGAAAATTTTCCAAACTCGTACTTCGTAGGGTAATTTAGTCAACTGCAGTGTCTGCAGGTATGCGGGAGATAACTAATATAGTAGGTACTACCTGAAGTAATATATACAAAACACAAGTAGACCATCTCCCGTATTTCACCCTCATGCAATTCTTACGCTGATTATAGTTACGCGGTACAGCGCTAGTATCGACTGAACACCTACTCAACCGAGAAAGCAGTCTCAGTCTCTCAGACTCAGAAACATGAGGAAAATACTGTTTATTCAATTTTTCTTGGAAATGAAGGGGTTCAGGAAAATTTTTATAAGGACTTCGTATATTAAAGAGGATACAATTTTCTTTAGATTGGTACAAATTTTTTTCAATTTTGTAAAAAAAATGGCGATTTTCAAATTTTTTTAATGGTCAAATTTTCTTGTACTTACATATTTAAACTTTGAATTGAATTTACTCGAAATTTTCATGGAGGACATAGGTATTTGAGGTAAGAAAAATGATCAGACGTTAAATTCTCCATAACTCCCAACAGATGGAGTTGGTTTGAAAGTTGTCTGCGCTGTAGAAAAAAAGTTATAAAAGCTCAAAGTTGTAAAACCCTTGGAAAAAAATTGTTCTTTCGTGTTGTGATGCAATTTATTCGAAATTTTGATTGAGGACGTACGAGGGTCGTTCAGTAAGCAACGTCCGTAATGGCTCTAGCTCGTGAACTAATGTGGGTAGCGAGTTCGTTGAGGTGTTGAGAGAAAGCCACACTCTTCCCGGTTGTTTTAGTTCAAACCCCATGTTTCTACCTCATTCCAGTGAGTTTTTATGGTCTGTTTAATTGTTGAGTGACCTCACTCAAGTTTTTTCCCAACTTGAAAAAGGTTCTCTGGACCCTCACTCATTTTTCGCTTATTACTCGTCTAATATGTGTTTAAACAGAAAAATAGTTATTACAAAATTTGAAGTAGATAAAATTTACAACAAAATGGTGTCGTAGGTTATCTAGTGCAGGTACTGAGTTTGTCAGAACGGTAGAAGAAAGCCACATCTTTTCCAGTTCTACTGCTTCACACCGCATGTTTCTATCTCATGCCAGTAAGTTTTTAGTGTCACATGAGTGTGAGTGCGGAGAATTTACATCAATTTGGACCATATTCTCTTATTGTGCTTCCCAACTTGAGTGACTATAAAACCTTACCGGCTTGAGGTAGAAACATGTGGTTTGGAGCAGTAGAACTGGAAACGATGTGGCTTTCTTCGACCCTGTCAACGAACTTTGGGACCTGCATTGGTTTGCAAGCTAGAAACAAATCTCAACTTCGGAAAAAACTTGAGTGAAATCACTCAATTCAACAGACTTACTGAACGACCCTCGTAGGTATTTGAGGTAAGAATAATGATCTACGTTAAATTCTCCACAACTGAGACTGTTTTCTTGGTTGAGTATGTGTTCAGTCGATACTAGCGCTGTATCACGTAACTATAATCAGCGTAGGAATTGCATGAGGGTGGAATACGGGAGTAGGTCTACTTGTGTTTTGTATATAAGGTATGTATTACTTTAATACTACCTATGTGTAAACGAAATCGTAGGTACTCGGAGATAGCTTACTTGCAGCGTGGACGCTATGATCATAGCTGCGAGCGATTGGAAATTCCAAATTCGTGTCGAAGAATGAATACAATCACCGAAAAGCTATCAACAATGTACTCGTATGTGAGCCTGTATGCCGACAAATAGGTATATCCGAATTACGAAGAATCAAAATGACTGATGCTGCTGCTGTTACGCCGGCGGCTGCTGCGTCGTCATTTCAGACCACCACGCTTCATCTGTATCATAATTTAATTCGCATTCGCACGGTACAGGTACACATACACAACGATGACGACGACGATAGCGACGAGGTAAAAAGTCAACGACCCGCTCGATCCTACGGTATAATTTTCAACAGTTGTTCATTTAACCAGATCTTCGCAGCTTCGGCGACAAATACGAGTACGAAACGTCGAACACCATGGACTCGTCTCCGGCTAAGCTTATAACACCACTTAATTTATCACTCCGCAGGTCGCTATGTGTTTATTATTTGGTATTACCGCGATCGTGTATACGCGATCACGACGACCATCACTTCAGGTACCAAAGATGACTGAACTGCCAACGCCAACAACTGTTCACTGTTGCTCTTCACGGCAGCTCTTGCCGTCGTCGACGTCTTCTCTTCCTCTTCTTCTTTTGCTTCTTCTTCGTCTTCTTCTTCTGGTTTACGTCTTTGATCGTGTTCGTCTCACGTTGCTGCAGCCGTTCATGCTCCGCTTGCCGCTCGCCATCAGCAACCAGATACTGGCCTACCTAGTACCTACCAACGCGACTGCATTCTCCTCCATTACGTCAACATGATGTACTTCTTGTAGTCATTCACGTTATACAACCATCCATATTGACGGTCATACCTCTCATTCCGCTGGTATAACAAAAAAAAAAAAATGTATTCTTGGTCTTTCATTATTGATTGAAAAAAATGAATTTTCAGTCTAGTAATAAAATTTGACTGAGTCATAAATATTAAAATAAGATAGGGTCATTCCATGCCAAATCGGCGGATTTTTGCAGGAGGGGTCTTCAATTTTTTTCAAAATCAGATCATTTGTAGAGGTCATCAAACGATGACGAATGACGCAAACCGGACATTTTTTCGTTTTTTTTTTGACGGAGCTGTGGCGCTTCAAAGTTCTCCAAAATGGCCGAAAATGCAAAATTTCAGTTGCAAATTGCTCCGGTTGTACGTGGTATAGAATTTTGAACTTTTTTTCAAATTGTAGTACTTTGAGAGGGTAATCGACGAGTGATGTCAAAATCAGTGTTGCCACTTTCAAAAACCTAAAAAAATCGATTTTAAAACTTATAATTTAAATATAACCATGATTTCGCCAGTAAAAATTCTGAAAAAATTCTCAGTTTTAGTCCTTTTTATGTAGAATGACATATCAAAAAATTGGACTGGCATCTTTTTTCATTTTCGAGAAAAAAAAATTACAAGTTTTACAATTGCTGCAAAAGTACCATCAGAAACCTAAAAAATGAAAATTTTTGCATTTTTGAAGTATTTTACCAATGTGTAGACGATAATGTGAAAAAAATCCCCCTCCCCCCAATTTGTCGACAAATTGACGAAAAATGCATATATTTCACTCTTGAAATAGAAATTTATAGCACGAATTGTAATTTTTTTTCTCAAAAATGAAAAAAGATGCCAGTTCAATTTTTTGATATGTCATTCTACATAAAAAGGACTAAAACTGAGAATTTTTTCAGAATTTTTTAGTTTTTGCTTTCTTTCTGTATGACGAAAATTTTAGAAAATAATCATTTTTCAATGAAATCCTTCAGATTTATGGTGAAAAAAATCCAACTGTTCAACATTTTGACTTCGAAGATTGAAACTTTTGAGTTCCAAGTGTAAGATGATGTGATTGGATAGATATTAAGGTGGCTGTGTATCTGTTCACGAATGAAAAAAGCGAGCCAGCGTTGAAATTGTGTTTGAAAATCAAAATGAAATATCAAGAGATGAAAACAATTTAAAAATCAAAAATGTGTTTTTTTCTTCCCTCCATTGAGAGTACATTTTTCTTTCACAGGGTGTCTACTGGCTGAAAAAAGTACGAAGTTAGTTTTTTCTCCCAAAGAGAAGTGAATAAGTACTCGGAGACGCTGCTATGGGTGGATGAGAGTATAATGCCCCCCCCCCCCCACAGACAAATTTTCATCTAACAATTCCGCAAATTGGGCAAAATTCGGAAACATTTTGGATAAGGGTCTGCGATGAAAGAAAAAAATATTTTTCATTTCTCGAAACACAAATTTTTGAAAGCTTTTGTGCGTGCTTCGCTGGTTTTTTTCACTTTTTCGAAATCAAGATGGAAATGAAAAAAACAAGTTTTGAAGCCAAAAAATAAACTCATCAACAACATCGTTTTTATGCCTCTCAAAAAGCATTATCTTCAAGAGCTTTCGCTCTCGCATGAGCCTGTACTGTTTTCTTTTTTAAAAGCCAATAATGATCTTGCCCTGGCCCCGCAAACTCGTTTCCGCACATTCTATGTAATTATGAAGTCGTCTCTTCATTGAAATAGTTTTATTATTTTATAGAAATGTTCACTTACCTTACCATATTCATAAAATACTCGTTTCTTTGTTTCAGATCGGATATTAGAACATTTGAGAGCTTCTTTCCTATACAGTAGAAAAATTACAGGTAAAATACAAATTTTTCATCAACTGACATTTATTTTTTATCGAGCAAACGGATTTGTAATTCGTAATTTCTCATTTTCAATGAAATTACAAAAAAAAAACACCTTGCCCCTTCTACTCTATACCCGAAAATCGGAATTCGAAACCATGATTTGTTGATAATTGTACCATGCAGGCAGATGGTATCCAACCCTTATCATTTGGATATTCTGCTTATGCCTAATCCATAATAATCATGTATTTTAGTTGTTCAATTGTTGATGTCTCAGCAAGCTTGTCTCGTATTTATGATAAATCATCGATGTAAATCCAAAAAACAAAATAATTCACGTATAGGTATTTCGAATAACGATTTAATTTACTGTACACGCGATTAGTGTAGGTATGTATGTATATTTCAAACCATCAGTGCTCAAAAATACAATCAACTGGTTGATAAAAAGTAATTTCTTTATGACTAAGACTAGGGTAATCGACTCGACTGAATTACATACGTAGATACTTGGATGAAATTTCAAGGATGTTGAACGTAACAATTATAAATTCTAACGAATGTTTCTGCATAATACATCGTACATATGGCAACATTGTTGGCAAAAGTCATCTCGGCCACTTTGAATTCAGGATTAATAGATACCTTGAACGTGTAAATTCCTGGATTAAGTTCCGATATATCGACCCATTGGCAATCAATATGATGTCTGTAAATATCCGAACAATTCACAGATATTCCCTGGTCACCGTAATTAGCACAGGAGAAAAATGGACTCGCTCCTGATGTACACTGATTATCTTCTAAACAAAACGATGCCTTGTGTCCCTCAGCTACTCTGACGCCGGTTTGGTCCAACACGTCGAATGTGGCGAATATCTCCATGCTGTGGTAATGCCTTCAGAAATAACGAGTTGATTAGTCATCATTTTTGAATGAAATGCGAATTTGCATTTGGATAGGATTTAACAATTCTTACATGTGGCATTGGTGAAATTCCCATAGATGTTTTGGAATAAAAGGTCGAAATGCCGTATTACCGATATTGGTGATTTTAGCAGTGAATCGTAATAATCTTCTGGTTTGCATGTGCCAGTTGCCCTTCTTATTTCTTTGTATGCTATAAGCGGAGGAAGCTAGACAATTTTCCTCCATAGCACATTGCAAGAAATATAACTGTTTATCTTCCAAATACGCTGATCTTTCTAACTCGTCTGTATCGATGATTAAATCTGGTAGAACTTGAAACAGAAATTTGAAAAAAAATAATGTAATGTAGGCTTATTTGCAAGATCGGTAGCTAAGTACTATTTATATATATTTAAATGAATTTAAAAATGTCAAATTATCAGAAAAATAACCTACCGTTTGTACAAACAACGCCCGCTATCTGGTCCCTGTTTCCTGGACACTCTGTTGTGGAAGGATCAGTAATCATGCAATGATCTAGCCTGGACTCGTTGCCTCGACAATCAACTCCGCTTAGAATCATATTTGATGCATTGCCACCGAAGAAATTGGTTTGGGCAGCGTTACTGGCGTAGTTTAAACCAAGTGTTTTACATACGACCATTGCTTCTAGAAGACTCCAACTATCGCCGCAGATTACGCCCCAATCTGATGATTTTACATAGAGAAACAGCCTCGTGAAATTTCAACGGGCTAATTATTGTTACGAGAAATGAACGATATACATATTATGTATTACCTGAATTTCCTATTTTCACCTCGACTCTACCTTCTTCTGGTATTCTTCCACCCATTAGGCGCACTTTTAACGATGTTTTGAATATTTCCTGTCAGTGTTTTGAGAAAATTAATGACAAATTGTAGGAATTTATTGTGATTTAATATTTTTTTTGATCAGATATTGAATTGAAGAGCTAAATACATATCAATCAATCATGCAGATATCACCATTGCTAAATTCAGGGACGAAACTGAAGGTTTTGTGGGGGGGGGGGGTGTAATCGTAATGACTAAATTAATTTAAAAATTCCAATTTTCAACTTTGAAAGTTGATTGAAAAAAATTATCAAATTTTTAGCGATGAATTAGCATGTGGGGGAAGGGTGAAGAATGAGGATGGCATGAAAAGTTAGTTCACACGAGTCTCGAAAACCAGATGTAATTCCAATATTCCAAATAAACTTGTCCAACTCGATTTCATATAAATGTATGTAGGTAATTATCGATATCGAGGTTTTCGACGTGCACTGTAACTTCTCATTATCTATACCTACCCATCTCTTACCCTCATCCGGCGATGGGTGTCGAGCTTTGAAGAGTTTCATTCGCTCGATGGGGTAGAGTAGAGAGAAGAATTAAAAGTACCTACCTATTGATTTTACATCCTAAATAATATGCTGTAAGTCCACTACAGAAGTACAAACTACAAATATCGGAATATTGTAAGGTAGGTTAGGTACCTAACGCAACGCTCATTGATTTTAGCATATAGCAGATAGCCAGATCTATTGTTCTTTTCAGAGACATTTGAATTAGTACATGCATCTGAAATGTAGTCGTCGCTAGCATTCGTGTTTTACCTCGAATGCATCTGCATCCAAACGGCAAACACATCCAAACCCTTATAAACGTTCTCTTTTTAGTTGTTGCGTGTTGTGGAAGTTAGGTCAGTAACCAAATGTAACATAACTACTTCATTCTTCACCCTCCCCCAAACCTGTCTCGCCTATCTTACCCTGGCTTTGCCTTTTTTCATTCAACAATTGATAGAAAAGATCGTTTCATTGTGTAGCAGTGTGTTTTGTTTAGTAGAAAAAGGAAAGTAGCAGTCAGACGGCCTTTAGAATGTTTCCTACATATTTCAAATTTATTTTCAATGAACTAAGTTTATGTAGGCAAGGTAAAAAAATTGATCAAAAAGTGAGAGAATCATCAATAGATTAGTGAGTAGGTATTATTAAAATGGAAAATCTTACAAAAAAAATTATTCATCAATATTTTTCCAGAATTTTTGATTCTTAGGCAGCTAAAAATCGAGTTGATAGGTACTCAACCTACTTAGCGACTTTAATCAACATTTAAGCCAGTTTCCAGGCAATCCAGGCGGACATATCCACTGTAGTTTTTGAGCTGAGTTTTCGTAAGAGAAATATTTAATTGAAAAATTTGAAGTTTCCGGTAAAAAAATGCGTTTGCAGTTTCCATCTGGAAATCGTCTCAAATGTGGATGAACTCATAAAATATGTTCAGTATCAACTATCAAGTCCCTTTTTAACTGACCAAGATTATTATTCACACCATTCGAAGAAAATTCAAAACTCTAAAAAAATTGAAATTCACGCTGGAGGCTCCAGAATGGCTTGAAACGGTGAAATTCGGATTTGAGGGAGGTTAACATTAATTTCAGGACTTATTTTCTTTTATTTTTGCTGGTTACATACGTAGGTACTTTTTAAAAATTATAAATCACTGAAAATAATCAATTTTATATTCAAACATTTGCCAAAAAAATCGAAAACTGAATTTGGGCACTGGACAGCTAGAATTTCGGTTATGGGGATTTCAGAGTAGACTCTCTTCAAAAATTTCAATCGGGTTCACATCGAAGATGACACCTCGAGAAATTTTCTTGATAGGCAACTAGGTAGGTAGGTATTGAAACAAAAACCAAGTGTTGAAGTATGAACAAAAACACTCGAGCTAAAAAATATAATTGCACCCCTCTCCATGCTTTCAGACAACTAAAGTCACTTTGAAAACAAAAAAATGTACACATCTAAGACCGCCATAACTAGGAGTATTATGGCGAAAAAATATGTAAATAGTATAAAACAAATATTTTCGGAAGAGAAACAAAACACTCGAGCTACAAATTAAAATTACCTCCCACCTCCCTTCTCTCAGACAAACTATGCCATTAATTTTGAAAAAATATATTCATTTCAGGCTTTGAAATGTTCATTTTCAAAAATTTGGGTACATTAATTTGATTTTAAACAAAAAGACTTTTCAAATTTTTTCAGTTTTTTGCAAAAAGCAGGATTTTTAAGAAAGCGAGACTTTTTCACAATTATTTTATAAAGAAACAAGATTTTTATGCAGTTTTTGACAAAAAAAACTGAGAATTTTTTCGAAATTTTCCGACAAAAAAAATGACAATTTTCAGAATTTGTTTGGCAAAGTCAACGAAAGGCGTTACTTTTTGCGATTTTTGGCGGTAAGAAATACTTACTTTGATGGTAGCATTTTTTTTAGGGGTCACCAGACCAAAATTCAAGGTGGGTAATGAAGTGAATTTTCAATTTTTGGCGAATTTTTGAAGATCAAATTTGATTAAAAATAAGAAAAAATGAAAATTTAAACTAAATTGACCTGAAAATTTGTGATTTAGTTGACATCTGACACCCCCCCCCTAATTTAAAAGAGTTTGAAACCTCCATTTTCTGGACTCGTCTGCATTCACAAAACCTAGAAAAATTACTTCCTCAAAATTACAACTTACAAGGGAACCTCTTGAGGTCTCACTCTCCGATTTGAACGTGACCGCGATTTTTGGAAAGAGCATACTCTAAAACCCCCAAAACCAAATTTTCAGCTGCCCAAGTTCATTTTTCGGTTTTTGGCGAACGTTTGAAAATTCAAAAGTGACTGTTTATGGCGATTTATGCTTTTTTTTTAAAAAGTGCATACTTGATCCGTAAAATTGGG